>NW_023458568.1:16228176-16240382 GCF_013731165.1 Rhagoletis pomonella | reverse complement strand
GTGTTCAGGCGACATCAAGAGGCATCCTGTCGCTGTCCTGAGTGCGGTGTTCTGTACAGTCTGTAGCTTCGTCCACTGCGTCCTACTAGTCCCTGGCGACCACACTGGCGCTGCGTAGTTCAAAACCGGCCGGCCTATTGCCTTGTATGTTGCCAGCAACGTTTCTTTGTCTTTGCCCCAAGTACTGCCGGCTAGCGACTTGAGGACCTTGTTGCGGCTCTGTACTTTATTGACAATAGCGGTTGAGTGCGCAGAGAAGGAGAGCAGGCTGTCGAATGTTACTCCGAGTATTTTGGGGTTATTCACCGTCGGAATTGGTGCGTCATCGACGTGAATCCCCAGCGGTAGCCTGACCTCCTTCGTCCAGGTTGTGAACAGGGTCGCGGAGGATTTCGTAGGGGAGAGGGCTAGACACTTTGCAGTGAAGAAGCGAGAAAGTTCGGAGAGATAGCCGTTTACTTTCGAACACAGGTCATCAATTCCATTCCCAGTCGCCATGATCGAGCAATCGTCGGCATAGGAGACAATCGAGACTCCCTCTGGTGGTTGAGGGAGCTTTGAAATGTAAAAGTTAAACAGTAGCGGGGAAAGGACACCACCCTGAGGAACCCCCTGTTTTATTTTTCGCTGCTTACTCGTTTTGTCTCTAAACATTACCGCCGAATGTCGACCACTCAGATAATTTGCCGACCACCGTTTGAGCCTCTGTGGGAGAGAGGAGGCCTCTATATCTTCTAGTAGCGTGGAATGGCAGACGGTGTCAAACGCCTTTGACAAGTCCAACGCTACTAGAATCGTTCTCTCACAGGGACGGTTACGGTTAAGGCCACGAGTTATCTGAGTGTTTATGGCGTTAAGTGCTGTTGTTGTACTGTGCACTTTACGGAAACCATGCTGATGCTTCGCTGGGGTCAGGTGGTTTGTGAAGTACGGGAGTAGCAAGGCCTCGAGTGTCTTCGCTACCGGGGAGAGGAGTGTTATCGGACGATACGAATCTCCTTTGTTGGCAGGTTTCCCCGGTTTGAGCAGTGGGACCACTCTCCCCACCTTCCAGATGTCTGGGATGATGAGAGTGGCCATTGACAAGTTGAGGACCTCCGTTAGGTACGCTACCCCCGCAGGACCCAAATTTTCCAGCATCAGCATGCATATTCCGTCGGGACCCATGGCTTTGGAGGCTTTCGCCTTCCCGATGGCCACCTGAACTTCACCGCAAGTGAAAGCAAGGGGGGCACAAGTTGTTGGCAGTTTGTGCAGCCTTCTGGTCACTCGACGCTTGGCTTTGTCCACCGGAGGATGCAGTATGAACTGCCGGCTAAAATAGCTCGCGCATCGCTCCGGGTCCGACGAGGCATGGTCGCCGAAGGAAATTTCGACTCTGTCGTCGTGCTTCGTCGGATTAGACAATGACCTCACGGTTGACCAAAGCTTGCTCACACCAGAGGTGAAATTACAAGTCTTCAGATGCTCCTCCCACTTCTTCCGCTTATGTACGTTTACAAGTTGCCGAATCTCCGCGTTGAGATCCCTGATACGGGGATCTCCGGGATCGGCCTGACGAAGGCTATCACGCTCATCGGCTAGAACAGCCGCTTCGGCAGGGAAGTTTGGACGTGGGTCCGATATACATCCTGCCGGTATGAAGCGAGTTGCAGCAGCAGTGATAGGAACTTACGTTCACCGAGATGGACGTCGGTTGGTGTGGGGAGCGCTGCGAAGGTGTTTTCGGTAAACTCCGCGTAACCTTTCCAATCAGCTTTAGAAAAGTTGATATAGGTCCGGTGTTTGGCGGAAGCAAAGTCGGTTGCTTTATCTATCGAGATGACTATGGGTAGATGGTCTGATGCTAGAGTCAGCATAGGTCGCCACGTTATGCTGTTTATCAGACCAGCGCTGACTATTGTGATGTCTGGCGAGCTACTGCAGTTACCCATAATCCTGGTGGGTGCGTCGTCGTTCATTGTGCAGAATGTCGAATCGTCTATCTGCTCAGCCAAGTCTATTCCCCTACGATCGTTTGACAGGCTTGAGTGCCAAAGATCATGTTGCGCATTGAAGTCACCTACTACCATACGGTTTTCACCTCTGAGGGGCGCACCTATATCAGGGTGATATCCTGCCGGGCAGCAGGTGACAGGGGGTATGTATATGTTAAATATTTCGAGCTCGACATCGCCTGACCGGATAGCGATGCCCTGACATTCTAGGGTGGTATCCCTGCGGTCGATGTCTGCTTCGATAAGACGATACTGCACGGTGTGGTGCGTGATGAACGCTAAGCCACCACCATTATCTCGCTCGCGATCTCGACGGTGCACGTTGTACCCGGCGCAATTCAACAAATATACCATGCCGACACATGAAGACGGTTATCTCCTCAATCTTGCTCTGTAGCCCGTTGCAGTTAAATTGAAGGAGCTTCATGTGGTTCGGGAGACGTGTCGTGATGTGGGGTGTAAGTGAAGTGTATGTTCTTGCCGCCGTTGGCTGTGTGTGCTGCTGTGGTGATTGCCGCCCTGTGGTGGTGGTGGGGGGCGTCGCAATTGGGGTCTGCGACCGAGCAGCGCAACACGGGCCCTCGAAGTTCCCAGTCCAATCTCGCGTGGTACGCAGACCTGAGCATGCCCTAAAGTGGCACCAGCCAAGGCAGGTGTTGCACTTGACTGATGTCACATTGCGGAATATCCTGGTCTGACATACCGTGCAGATTGTAGGGGGAACCAGGAGTTGTTGGCGGCGGCGTGTGGGTGGTGGTGCGGTTGTGTGTGTTATGTGGTCTGTAGTGGCTGTGGTACGGTCTGTCGTGTTATTATGTTGTTGTGTTGTGGTGACTGTGTGAGGCTGCTGTGTGAGTGTGTGGGGCTGCTCGGGCGGACTGTGGTTAGCCGTGGAGGCTGCTCTGTTTGAGCAACAGGGGGCCACGTACGACGTGGTCCACTGTCTATGTGTCCGTAGTCCCGAGCAGACTCTGAGGTGACTCCACCCCTCGCAGGCATTACACTTGACTGAGGTGGAGTTGTGGTGTAATCGTCTTCGGCATACACAGCAGGTGTATGTTTCTGGCCCTGGGTTTGACTCGATGCCAGCCCTGAGTAGGAGAATACGTAGTGAATGTAGCCCTATGGAGGGACAACTTCTGAGATACTTCGCCGACCTAAACGGGGTTAGATCGCCGAAACAACAGCCCTTGGTCGGGTGAAACCCGAGTCATTCCGGTACGTAGAACCGGCTGTCGTGGGAATGGCAAACTATTTGTTCGTGTAGTTGGGTGTGGTGAACGGAACATAATGATAATTTCAAACAAAAATCTCTAAAAAGGGGTGTTTACAACTAAAAAAAAAATATTTCAAATATATGAAATAATAATAATATATTAAAATTGTACTAAATTATAGTCAAAACAATTATCAAACATCTGAAATGGTTAATATGCTGCTTAATGAACAGCACAGTCAAATATAAATTTATATGTATATATATCTCAAATAAAACACCTCTTTGAGGTAAAATTTTCGAGCGACGAAAGCTGAACTAGAAACACAAAATTTATGATATCAATTTCGTGACGAAAATTATACGCATTTTTTAACTGCCTTTCAAACGTAGGGAAAATCTTTTTTATTCATACGAATCGTTGCAAAAGTTAAAAAATGTGTATAATTTTCGTCACGAAATTGATATCATAAATTTTGTGTTTCTAGTTCAGCTTTCGTTACTCGAAAATTTTACCTCAAAGAGGTGTTTTATTTGATATCAATTATTTTGGGCTAGCAAATTTAAAATCGACGAAAATACAAACAATAAACTAAATAAAATGCTAAAAATAAATATATATAAATAAATTGCTAAAAATATTCTCTAAATCTAAGTTATGTATTCAAATCGATGTGTCCATTGAAACACATAGTTTTTCGAATACGGAATAAAGCGAAAAAGGATGATCAAGGATATGATGATATCAAGGATGATATGTATTCGAAAAAATTAAAAATAAAAAAAATATGAGAAATGATAAAAACTTATCAACTTGGTACCAACTTCGGATACAATAAACAACTGTATTCGTCTGATTGCCTCGTAGTTTAATAGTTGTTAAGATTTCTACTGGGTGTGGGGCGCACACATGTGCTTTTTTTAGAAGTTTTACTTTTATCACGTGTACGGTGTTGCACTCGTGCTATTAAACTAATGATTTTTTCTCAAGTAATTTTGCTCAGTGGCAATTTATGCATATGTATGTAAGTAGTAGCGGCACATTGGGTGAACTAAATGCATTCATACATACATATTTATGTACAACTATAGGTAAATACCAGGTAGGTTAAGTGCGGGTGATAAACCCATGTAGCATAGTTAAATACTGTGCAATTAAAATGGGGAAGAATGTTACAATTTCGGCATGTGACAAAAAACTCTAAAATACACACAAATTGTGGTTTCGAAGACATGTACGAAGTGATTAGGACAGCTGCATCCTTCAACTTGTCAACTCGCGGGAAATTCCCCGATTTGCAGGGAATTTCGGTTTAAGTGGCAATCGGGGGAATGGGAGATTTTTTTTGGGGAACTGGGTATGTTATTTTTATATCTTAGAGTAACCAAATTAGACGGATATGTTAATTTTTAACCATTTGACCCTTTTCGCAGCGACATTTTTTTCAATTTGAATAGTTTTTGAGAAAATGCCCGAAATCTCTATTTTCAGCAGCCCGATTTTTAGTTTTCAGGCGATAACGTTATGGCGTATTTATATTTTATAAACACAAAAGATAGCGTTAGATAGCTTGTTTGAGGAGCCTTCTACTGATACCCACATGAATGACATGGACTGAGTAGTGCGGCCTCAGTGGTAGTTTAAAAAATTGCCTTTTTTCGAATTTCAGGCAGCAGCCACGCCCACACAGGCATACGAATCAAAACATCCTGGAACAAAGCCTTCTTAGTTTTTTGTGTACTTTAATTCCTGAAAGTTTGAAAAAAATTAAATGATGGTACGTACAGACGCCACATACATACCAAAGCATCTCGTAGTGGAGACACGAACCAAAACACATTTACCTCTATATCTTTCCAAATAGTGGCCGGAACTTAATATATAAGGTATCGTTTGAAAGGTATTGGCCTATAGAATAACACTAAACATGTTGGGTGTGCCCACATGCCCTCTTAAAACGGCAAAAGCAAAAAAACGTTTTTTGTTTCGCAACACTTTAGCCTAATTTTTAAGAATCTGGTTAATGGTTTACGAAGCTTGAATATATTTTCTGGACACACTCTGCAAGACCTTTCCAACGATATATCAAACATGTCGATTGTACGTCTGGATAAAAACTTCCAAATCTCGTGTATATGTATATAAGCGAGTCATTTCAGCATGCTACTGTTGCTGCTTTCGTCACTCGCGCGCACTGCCGTTCGCTGTGATATATATATATATATATATATATATGTATATATATATATATGTATAAATATGTATATGTATATATATATAGATATGTTAAAATGAAATTAATAAATATCTTATATTTAATATATTTTACTTGCAATTTTTAAAATTTTTGAATTGTTGCTTTTGTTGTTGCCTGTGAATGTTGTGCTGCTGAAAATGGCTGATGCTGCTGTTGTTCGCTCACTCCATGATTGTGAACATAATGTAGCAGGTCAATAACAATGATAGCAAACAATCAGCCTCCTCGAACTAAAAATACTTCAGTCGCATTTGGTCTCTCAGATTTGACGATAGTTGAGTAGGTACTTTGGTCACACTTATCTTAAGCGTGAAATCGGTGCGCTTCTTGAAATCAGTCTAGGATGTTCTCACTGATGTCGTTCAAAAAATTCAACTGAACTACTGGTGTGTTCATCGGAACTCACTTATTACAACGACCGTTGTGATTGTCACCCTGATATTGCGGCAAACTATTGTAGCGCGAAATGGTTGTAACAATACGGGCTACGATGATTACCAGAAATAGAAACCCGTCCAAAACCTTTTCTAATAGCCGGACTCAGCAAATATGTGATCGCAATACATATGTGCATATGTATAAGTCTAATAGAAACATCAAGCTCGAAGTTTTGTTGTCCCTCCTCTTGCAGGTCGATCTTCAAATCTTTGTTCAGAATGCTTAAATATTGCGTACGTATGACTTGGAATGGAGGACAAAACCGTTGAACACCAGATGCAGCTAGGAATAGAAACCTCTTGCTGTGATTTTCGAGATAAATTTGTATTTACAGGAGATAGAATTTTTAACCGCTTTTTCCTCCTGGCAGGGTCGCCAATTGTGGTGTAGTTAAAAGAATTTTATTTTTATAAAATTTTAATTTGAATTTTATGTATTTTAAGTTTCAAAAAAGAAAAATTCTGAAGTATAAAAATTTTCTTTTTGATTTACATTAATTGAAAAAGAACTTTATTCAATAATTTCAAAAATAACAAAGTACAAAAATGAACAAAGAACAATAGTAAATAGTATTAACCCTACAACCATTCCACTAAAAAAAGATCTAAATTAAAGCAACATCCTAATATCTTAATTTCTTAAAGAGCTAGATAATATTTCATGTAACACCGCAAATAATGTCAAATTGTTTTGCCGTAAGGTAATTTAAGATATTTAAATCAATACACACTTATTAACAGCCCTGCTAATACGATGAAATAAGTACACAAATTTACCTTGCGAGTTGTTATTTTTTAATGCATAAAAAATTCCTTTAAAAAATATTAAAATTTCTAAAACAATAATTTGTTGAGGTGGTAGTGCTACTTGAGCAATTTACGAAAAGTATAAACGTCATAAGCACAGTTTATGTTAAAAAATTGCAAAGTGTAACTTTTTTTGTATCATAGTTACAAGTAAAACGTAGAAATCGTCGTGACATCGTTTTGAAATTGAAACACTGTAAAAAATACTGTTTCCACCACGATACAAAAAAGAAAGTACTTCCATTTAATGGCATTCGTTGTTGTAGTTAACCATTTGACTTTTAATAAAATTATGACATTTCACCAAATTCATGCTACTTGATCCCTAGATTTAATATTTTTTTTAAAGCAGAAGTTTTCATCAGTCCACTCAAAGATCTGGAATATGATGGACTTGAAAATTTTGCCGTCTACATACATAATTTCAAAAATGGGGTTGACGAAACTAGGTCTTAGAACTCATGAAGAAAGTGATCTAAATTATACTTATGTTAATTGTTTACCGGAGGGCGGTCTATATAAGCCAAAAACAAGCTTTTTGCATATATTGGAAATTTTTAATTCAAAATTTGTTGAAGTCAATGGTGATACGCTAACCACAAAGCCTCATTTTTGCAAACTATGATGAGAAATTTAAAAGTAAATTTGGACCGAAATATTATAATAAAAATAATAGATTGGCGCTTACAAATATTCTAGTATTTGGCCAAGCTTCTCCTCCGATTTGTGGCGTGTGCTTTGATGTGGTCACACAAAGGGAGGGACCTGCAGTTTTACGCCGACTCCAAACGGCGATTGTATTTTTATGGGAAGCTATTTTGCAATTCCCATTGGCTGCCGAGGAGCGACCGCTATAAAAAAAATTTATTTTTTTTTTTGCTGATGTTGGGTTGAACCGTGCTTGAACCCAGGCCCTGCGGAATGGTAGCGCACACTGCTAGCCACTACACAACAGCGGCCGCCAAAATAGTATAAAACGGTTTTATTTGGATTCATCCCAAATTCTTCAGAATTAGATTTCTAAATCACAAATTTGCTTTCAAAATAAGAAAATGAAAACAACATAATGCGCTCGTAGTTTTTATTACGAAATAAAAAGAACCTCTAACAGTTTGCATTTCGTAGTAAAAAAATACCAAGCACTGATAATGATTTTTGATTTGAAATATTATTACATTGGTATAAAGATATGAAATACTCCAATTTATTGTGTTAATATTATCAAAGTGGCAAGGGCGTTGATAATGCTGACAATTTATGAAACTTCAAAAATGTTATTATCCGTCAAAAGTTGTTTATTGAAAGTACCTTCTTTTTTGTAACATCGATGTGGGGGAAATCTCTAATTCTGAACTGGTGCGCTTCTAGTACATTTAGACTAGGGTTGCCAACAATTTCTAAGAAATTTATACTACTTTTTCAAAAAAATCTGAAAAAATATAGTACACTTCAAATATATATAGTATTTTTTTTTTTAAGAAAAAGAAAAAATACTTTTTAAGTGTACATCTTTTTCTGTGTTATGCATTTCCTCTATAAAAAATCATATTTCTTTGAAAGTATCGTATGCTTTATCGCAATCAATATTTAAATTAATATAAATCAAAAGTTCATTTTTTCTAAGTGAGATAGTCGCCTTATTTCCCTCATCTCACCATTTCACAATCACAATAGAAAAAACTCTTTCTGTGAATGCCGAAGTTGCACGAATAGAGAGCAAAAGCGAAATAATTTTAACAAAATTTGGTAAATCTTTATAAGTATTTTTAAAAATGTTGCCATTTTTATATATGGATACAAATGTTGTTTTAAAGTATATCTCTTTTAATATTGATATTTCAGTATAAATGTCATCAATGTTAAAACATTTCCTTCTTACAAATTACAGAAATATATTTATATTTATAATTGAAGAAATATAGTATTTTTGCACACTATATTTTTTTCCAGCAGTATATAGTACGCAGACCCAAAAAATAGTACAATACTATATATTATAGTACGGTTGGCATCCCTAATTTAGACCCACTACTAGTTGGCAATAAATCTCATTTGCATGCAAACAACTGGCGAATTTAACACGGAGATGTCATAGGAATTGGAAATCGTTCCCCGCTGCATTACCTTTTCTATAGTTCAGAACCAGTCCTAGTTTCGACAGATGGGATCTAGTTCACTTTGAACCCCGCTTTCTATTGTTCCGAACCAGTTATAAAATCGACAGACGAAAAAAGTAACAAGATGTTTTCAAACAGTCTTTTTAGTTTTACCATGGTAGCGACTTTTAATTATTTGCAAAGAAATGTGTTTTCAATCTGAAATCAAATTTTTTTGAATGAATGTATATCCAATCGGGCATTTGAAAACACGTTTACATACCTTTGACTGTAGCTGAATTTGCAGAGGTGCTTGCTGTTATTGGTTAGATTCCAGAAGGTCCCAAAATGTTAAAATGTTAACATAAATTTTAGTTTTGTATTACCAAACTATGAAAAAGCATCTGCGAAGTGCAGACTGAAAGCGTATTTGAACGAAAAACCCGCCAAGCAAACATCTATTTAAAGTAAACAAGCCACCCGCTGCATCCCTTTTTCTGTAGTTCCGAACTATTTCAAAATTCGCCTTATGAGATCTAGTTTGTTCTGTATCCCTTTTTCTATAGTTTCGAACCAGTTCCAAATTCGTCATATAGATATAGATTTCTAAAAATAAAATTGTTTTTTTTTTTTTGTTTAAGTACCACATCTCGCTGCTTTTGAAATGGTCGCGATCTAGTTACTATCGGACTAGAGGTTTACGCATCTGTCAACGCCAGCGCCATTGCCCATACGGTAGATTCCAAAGAGCCATGAGATTAGTGAGTGCCTGGCGCTGAGGGATTGGATTTGCTCACACAAGCTCTTGGCTCAAGCCTTATCCATTCGTCCTGAGATATACTAGCCAGAAATGCGATTGCTTTATAAAACAGAGAACCATTTTGAAATATAAGTGTTTTTACACTCTAGAAAATAATATATGCAACCTCACATACGCGGTTTTGCATTATCTTGATACGCGGTTTTGTACTTTAAACGACGATATATATATGGTTCTCTATGTTCTTTACAGATCCGTATGTACTATTCAAATTCAAAGAAATAAAAAAATTGAAAAAGTTAAGTTATGGGAGTAATTTATGTCGCTAATAATAAATTTTCGTAATAATCTTATCTACCGTTATGTTAAATTACGGAGTTCTTACAATTTTTTGAGGGTTGTAGATTGAAAACAAGGGTGGTCTACTTTTTTCCAACAGTTTTACCCATCAACTCCCACCAGAGCGGGTCTTTTTCACCCACCGTTTAAAAAATGGCTTATAGATGGTTGAAATTTCCACTAAAATATTAAGTGCCAAATTTTGCTAAGGATAACCAAATGTAATGAAAAATACTCCGAATTTTCACGAAAAAGAGGGAACTTTAACCCGTTGCGATGCAAAACCTTCCTGGGGTTTGACAACCACTTATCAATGCTAGCGTAATTTTCACACAACCACCTAGTACTTTTATACGTCTATGGGACCCCAGAATAAAATCTCTTAGGAATGTTAAAATTAGATTTTTATTAAAAATCCTTTTAAAAAATATTAAATAATTAAAGAAAAAATACACAATAAATTCAACTTGTTTTTGTTTTTTCTCCAATAATTGAGGAGTTATGCAATAAGGGCACTTCTGTTAAAACTGCTTTCTGAGATATTAGCGTTAAAGTTTTTGATGTGTGATAACTTTTTGTTCTTGTAGTGTATAAAAAAGTAGTATTGTTGTGGTATTACCAGTGTTCGACCCAAGGCACATTGAACAGGTAGTATCAGTAGAGCAGCTGATTTCATGTTTTCTAATTATTTAGTCTCGAAAATGTCAAATATGTATTTCAATTTTTTCTCACAAAAATTCAAATTGTTAAAATCTGTTTGCATGTGAAACCTTTTTCCATGCGAAACAAGCAATTTAATGGCAGCTTTTGGAACGTTCGCCCAACTCAGCAGCACAACCGCTAATTACTGGGTCTTGCAAAGGCTGGATTAATGCTTCGGGAAGCAAACAAATTTACTAAGAAAGAAAGTTGCAACATTTTTTATTTTTTCCATTTTCAATTTTTTTTTAATTCTATTTTTGTTTGTATTTCACATGACACGCTTTAATTTAGAAGCAAAAAATCAGAACAGTTTTTGACATTTTCGATACTAGAAGCATCAACAAAATACACGCAAATGCTGTTTTTTCTCTAATGCTACTTCCTGTTTATATGCCTTGGTTCGACCCTAATTTAACTGTAATAATCGCTTTCGATCAAAAAACGTTTCCTATGTTTTTCTGAGTTACGCTTTTTTTTTGGAAAAATAAAGGATATCATATTCCTATTCAGTAGCCCAAATTAGGTAAAAAACTCCTTTCCAAATGTAATTTTAATTTCGTAAAATAGCGCTATTTATACCAGTAGTACTTCCTTCAAACGATGTATTTCAATGTGCATCATCACCGATATTTTCATAACTCGGCTCAGCGTTCGTTGTTGGCGATAAAGCTCTAGTACGGAACTATAAATTTGGTTCACCAGTTCGGGGTTTCCCTACAGGGATGGTTTCCACCAAGACAAAAAAAATTACAAAAAGAAATAAATTTTACTGGGGCACGGTTCTTTAGAAAATGGATTCGAAGTAACATAACGGAAAAAGTTTTCGAGAAGAGGGCGCGGTAATAGTTGTAAGTCATAAGTTAAGCTATTGTCATCATGTTAATAAAGTAGTAAGTAATGTATATGTATTCGCGTGCGCTGGGTTTGGGTCCCGCCACGTTAAAACCCTGCCCAATGAAAAAGAACAAACAGCCTCGGATGAGACCCCCTTTTTTTGATGACGACCACGGTAAACGTATAAAGCATTATGATCTAAGAGTATGCACCTGGAATATCCGGACCCTTAATGGGGAAGGTGCCTCTGCCCGGCTGGTTGATGTCCTCAAGAAGACAATGGCTGACATCACCGCCATCCAAGAGATGCGATGGACGGGGCAAGGAAAAGTAAGCATGAAGCCTTGCGACGTCTACTACACTGAGGGAAATAATGCATAGTAAAAATGAATGCTTTATATTTGATTACCGTTTAAAAATGTTCGAATTAAAAAATAATATTTTCATACAAAATTTATTACGCATGTATTTGACTGTTCACATCTGAGTATATATATGAATGTACATACGCAACCCAAGCATGCAGAGCGCCGCTCTGAGAGCGGTGACAACACACACATTCATACATAGTACATGTTTATCCGTACTAATCGCGTGCTGTGGTGTTGATGGATATTCAACATTTGAAAGCAAATTTATATGCCTGGATGTAGCTGAGGGCGCAAAGATGCATGCCACAATTTGTTGATATCCGGAGATGGTCAGGGTTCGAATTCCACTGCAGGTAACAGACAAGTTAAATAGTTTTTTTTTTTTTTTT
>NW_023458568.1:16223494-16228076 GCF_013731165.1 Rhagoletis pomonella | reverse complement strand
TTTTTTTTTGTCTTGATTATTCACTTCACGGATGCTTTTTCAGAACGAAAGCGGTCAGTACTTTCGTTGACGTTTATAGTAAGATCAATTACGTTTCTATTTGATTTTAATATTTTTTTTTTCCTCAGTGTACAGTTGCCACGTAAAGGAGCGCAAATTCGGTGTTGGATTCGTGGTAGGAGAGAGACTCCGTCGCCGAGTACTGGCGTTCACCCCGGTGGACGAACGACTAGCCACAATCCGCATCAAAGCTAGATTCTTCAACATCTCGCTCATCTGCGCCCATGCCCCGACGGAAGAGAAGGATGAGGCGTCCAAGGATCTCTTCTATGAGCTCTTGGAACGTACATATGAGCGCTGCCCCCGACACGATGTCAAAATCGTGCTTGGTGATTTTAATGCCAAGGTGGGCTAGGAAGGAATCTTTGGCGCCACCGTCGGAAAATTCAGCCTCCACGACGAAACGTCCGATAACGGACTGAGGCTGATCGACTTTGCCCGGGGCCCGAAACATGGTAATATGTAGTACTAGGTTCCAGCATTAAAAATATCCACTAAGCTACATGGCTGCCTCCAGATCGAAAAACAAGAAACCAAATCGATCATGTTGCGATAGACGGCAGGCATGCTTCAAGCGTTTTACACGTACGTACATTCCGAGGGCCAAACATCGACTCGGACCACTATCTTGTTGTAGCCAAGATACGTACCCGCCTCTGTGCAGCAAAAAATGTGCACCCAACAATGCAAGGAAAGCTTAACGTCGAAAAGCTGCAATCACAACAGACGGCCAATTTATTCGCCACTCGCCTCACACACCTGCTCTCTGAGAGCACTCTTCAACAATCCGACATACGCGAGCAATGGAACCACATTTGCCAATCATTAAGTACCGCCGCCGAAGAAGTAGTTGGATTTCAGCGAGCCCGAAAGAACAACTGGTACGATGAGGAATGTACGTACGGGATCGCTGGGATCGGGCGCAACGCGAGCCATGTGGGACCGTTATACGGAACTGAAGAAGGAAGCGGGACGTATTTGCCGCAATAAGAAGAGAGAGGCCGAAATACGTGAGTGTGAAGAGCTTGAAATGCTGGCCGACTGGAAGAACGACCAAAAATTCTACCAGAGGGTTCGGCGACTTACAGAAGGTTTTAAGACCGGGGCGAACTCATGTAAGAACAACAATGGCGACCTTGTGGCTGATGTCCATAATATACTTAAATTGTGGAGGGAACACTTTTACAACCTACTGAATGGTAGCAGCGCTGAAAGTAGCGAAGAAGACGAACCCGAGTCCCCAGTCGATGATGATGGAGTAGCTGTCCCACCGCCTGACTATAACGAGGTACGAGTAGCGATTACGCGGCTGAAAAACAACAAAGCTGCTGGAGCTGACGGCCTGCCAGCCGAGCTATTCAAGTACGGAGGCGAGGAGCTGATGAGGTGCATGCATCAGCTCGTATGCAGAATAGGTCAGATGAACGCATGCCCGACGACTGGAATTTAAGTGTGCTCTGCCCAAACCACAAGAAAGGCGACCCCGCCATACGCGCCAACTACCGCGGAATCAGCCTTCTAAGCATAGGTTATAAGGTCTTACCGAGTGTATCGGATTGATTGCACTGGTTTACAGCAAAAATGTTCAATGGATGCCACTAACAAATTCGTATATAGAAATACTCGCGGATTCCGTAAATCTAGTTAATTCTTTATCTTATGGATAAGTTTTCGAGATATTTTATTCAGCTTAAAAGAAAAATTTGTTCCACTTAATCACGTATATCTTACGAACCAATAATTCTCCATAAAACATATATACACCACTTTCCGATAGGACTGATAGTTTCTGACAAATTAATCAATCATTCCAGTTTTTTTTTTAATTTTTAATAAAACAAATGAAAAAAATCCATTTTGAGTTTCTTCAGCCTGACCTCAGCGGCCACAAGAACCCCACAGGAAAATGTTTCAAGCGGACCGAATCGATTTTAATTTTTTGGCCGCAACCTCACAAACATAAGAACCTTCTGTTTCTTTTTTAGTGTTGGATTCTCGAGACGCACAAAAGTTGTAAAGCAAAATCTAATTTACGGTCAGTTTAGACGCCATGTTAAATTTTCCACACTGTTTCCAATAGGGGCGTCTATGCGATTATTTTAAGACCTAAAGCTTTGTAATCCGTGCTATAGAATTTTGGCCATCGTACTGTACCGGTTGGTGTGAAAATTAAAATTTTTTTAACCTAAGTAATATATAAAAATGTTAGAAATTGAATTCTCTAGAAATTTGCATGGAACCACGTTTTATGAAAAATGCAAAATAGACTTGCAAATCGTAAACAAACCAAAAAAAATATAAAATCCAAGATGGCAGAATGTTCCCATACGAAATTTAGGGATCATGATCTACATGTCAAATAGAAGTAAACTTCATCAAAAGTTTGCTACTTACTACTTTTTCTAAGTTTACTGGGCTAAACAACTTTTTTTATTTCCTTTTTGGTTATTGTTGTTTCCGAGACCGAAAAATTACACTAAAGATAGCACAATGCCGAAACCGGTTTGTCTCCAAACCAAATTTTACAGGGGATGACAGAAATTCGTTTCAAAACTTTTTTTATGTTTTATTTTTTTAGGTTGGTCGGAAACTGGGCTCGAACCCAGGCCCTGTGGAGTGTTAGCGCGCACGGATAACCACTTCACCACAGCGGCCTGAATGACGTATGGAAAGCTATGTTTCTACACAGAGTGCTCTAAATTTTATAGAGATTTTTCAATTTCAAAGCCCAGCTCTATGGGAAGGTAAATAACAAAATAGTTTCAATTAGTCTACAAGGGCGGGGCAATATGCCAAAATATGGCAAAAAAACATCAGATTGATTTTAAAATAGCTATAAATCCAAAACAAAGCAATTGATTATTTTACGTTAAACTGTGAAATGTTTACTTTCGCTCTACATTAATAAAGTATCCTATTAATATTGTAATTGTGAATTTGGATGTTTGTGGGTCAACCACGTGAAAACTACGGAACGGATTTGATAAAATTTTGCAAACAGATAGTTTATGACCTGAATTAAAAAATAGGAAATATCGGGTTTATGGTCGAATTCGCTTGAAATTTGGATCGTAGATAGCTTGGATTCACATATAGGATAACTTTCGGTAGTAGGATCAGGGACCATTTTTGATTTTCAATGCTATTCTTTGCAATGGCCATCGAAGGCGCCGCGAACCAAGCGGATATTTTCTAGTATATATGTGTATATATATATAAACTAAATCCTTTAAGCCTTTGGGAAATTAATTACTTTAGAAGTGAATTTTTATTTTAAAACCAACAGCGTTAGTTAAAAATACCCATAAATAGACTAAGTAAATCAGAGAAGCAAAATTTGAATTTCGCAGACCTGTGTTATTAGTCACGCAAAAATTAAATTAATTTGCCCAGATCAAATGTGTTTTTAGTCCAAGCCTTGTCATACATACATACATTTTTTATGAGTGACAGAATGGGTTATGTGGTATTGCTTAAAGGACCACCTCTGCAACAGTGTTGCCGTTGAGAATTTTCAGAAAGTCGCAAAAAAGGGGTAATTGACGAAAAAAAAGGGTCGCCATATTATATTTGCTATTCTTAACTAGTAAAAAAAACATCTGAGATCCCAAGTCAAAATCAAATTTACATGTATTATAAAGTCTTTTCGCTTCTAGAACGTTCCGATGTTAAATTTAAGAAGAAAATAGCGGGACAAGCTTTAAGCAAAACATAGAAATCGAGTTGCTGCAAGAAGAAGAGTTGCATTTCTTTTAAAAGTTTCAAGTGCTGCATTTTTTCCAACTGTCTGAAAAGGGGCAAAAGTCGCACATAATTTTGGAAAAGGGTAAAAAAATCCAAATTTTCAAAATGTCGGGTCAAAGGGTATTGGCACCTAAAAAGGGTCCAATTGCCCCTTTCGTCGCACAACGGCAACACTGATCTACAATTTCGATTTATACATGAACACATACCTATAACTACGGTGACCACATTTATGGGGGCCGAATACGGGACAAAAAATAATTTTGCTATTTTTTTCATAAAAGCTAACTTTCCTCAATGATCCTGAATGTATTCGAGCTGAAAGAGCATTCTCAAACTTACAGGATATTTTTCTCGAGATTTTTAACCCACCAAATTTGTTTAAAAAAAAATCCTTAAATTTAAGTACAATAAAGTGCAAGTTTGAAGTAGCTAGGATTTACCGTTAATTTTTGGATTTTTTTTTACGGTTATACGCATTTTTTTCGTACAAAGTATTTTCGATAATATTTTTAAAAGAGAAGCAAGTGAGCAGCACACCTTGCACTTGCACTTTATTAAATTAAATTTTAATGAGCTACAAAACTTCAAACCAAATTTTTTTCTAAAAATTCTGATTAAAGGCGGATTCGCCGTTCGTGTCCGAACACTTTTTGTTAGTAATTTTACGCGTGCCTTTCCCACTTTGTCTCACTGAGAGCGCGACAAAAATGTACTGAACCAGTGTGCAGACCTCTACCATATATGTGGCAGATCTACCACATATTTTTTTAAATTT
>NW_023458568.1:16215402-16223484 GCF_013731165.1 Rhagoletis pomonella | reverse complement strand
AAAAAAAAACTTTTTTGTTTTTTACATTTTAATGTTGGTGGAAAACTGGGCTTGAATCAGTGTTGGCACTAATCGATTGATTTTTTAATCAATTAGTTAATTCGATTAAATCCAATCCGATTACAGTTAATCATGATTAATTTTAATCTGATTAAACAGTTAATCGTAACCACGATTATACAAATTAATTTTTAATCACTAACCCTTAATCTGATTAAGTAGATTTGGTGATTAATTAATTTATGCTGGAATTTTCCTGTGAACAAAAGTCCAGTTAGTCGGGTATGGCTAAGTCGGTTTTCCTCATCTAAGCGATTTCGTGTGCATTTTTATTAAGATCTATTCCAACAGACGTTTTACAAACTAAGTTTTAATATCCCTCTGCACATGTGCGCTGGGTTGTAAAGGTTCCCAGTTTATGTATTACTAATAACAATAATTATAACTTTTTTTATATTATGTGCTTTTTATAAGCATAAAACACGAAATAATTACTGTAACTAGTGTTTGGTCTCGAATTCGAATAAACTAGACAACAGATTTTCTTTTTAACTGGATTAATCGCTCAGTTGATTACGATTAATTAATTTTAATCGTCAAGCACGATTAACATTTTAATCGTCAATTTTTAATCAATAATAAGATTAACATTTTGCCAACACTGGCTTAAACTCAGGCGCTGCGTATAGCTCTACAGCAGCCACCACTACTTTACATATATTGCTGGTATTGAAAAGAGTTCACATGTATAAATTAAAAGATATAAATTAAGCAGTTACAACGCTAAACAAAAGGAAAAGTTAATTCGTTAACTCTCTGACCTTTTAAGATATGACACCCCATTATTTGCAGTAGTTTGCAAATATACACTAATTGCTCTAAAATCGCATACATTTTCGTGGGATGTTTTTCTTTGATTTCGACATATATGTAATACTCCTATATTGGCAGTAAGAGCTAGTACCGTCCGAAAACACTACAGTACAGATATATAAATAAACACGTACGAAAGAAAAGGAACACATACGTTTATAAATAAACATGTACACAACACATATACAAAAACGGCACTCAAGTACACAATACATTGACAAAAACCGTACTAGACTGTCTCGCTTTGATTTCGGAATGCTTACACATTGAGAAGTTAGCTTACTGCCAATATAGAAGTATTACATATATGGATTTCGAATTGAAAATACATTATGATCATATTGTACCGAAATAAGTGCGGTATCCCTGCATTTTGTAAAAGCTAGAAAGAAGCATAGACTGTATGAAAAAATGAAAGGGAGAAGTATACATGCCTTCTATAATTTTGACTTATATGTATATTTGGCAAGTATTTGTGTAAACAACAAAATATACACATTTTCATTTCTTTGCCAGCTTGGAAAATATAGGCTTATTTTTACTTAAATGTGATAAAAAGCTCATTAAAATGTTCCGTAATGTCTTGTTTTAAGTTTGTTATCATAGCGCCTTGTATTTTTATTGTCCACTATACGTGAGTTGCTTCTATTGAAAAAGTTCTTGTACAATGAATTTCTTTGTTTTGAATTTGGTTTTTTATTGTTTTTAATTTTTAAAATTCATACTTTTGACATGTATGTGAATGGCGGAGTTCCCGCTTTCCCACTTTTCGGTGGCATTTTATATTAAAAAGGCATCAAAATGGGGAAAAACCTCCTTGGTATCTCTGCATCTGTTAAACTTTTTATGGGAAGATGTATGAAAATCCAACTTGCTATAATTTCATATGCTTAACAGTATCACAACAGTATGTTTACAGTATCTCCCCATAACTTTTCATATGAAAAAATGTATTATATGCATCCCACTCGATATCATTGAATTCCTCATTAGAACATGTAGTCCCTCTATTTTAGCGTATCAACAGTTCATATGGCTTCATACCATGTAAATGCACCATCACGCACCCACATCTCCGCACGTTAGTGTTCTCATACTTACTATACATAATGTGACCAACCGTACTTCTTTCGGAAGTACGGTACTTCTTTTTTTGCTTTTGTACTTCGTACTTCGAAGTACAGTCAAATGTACTTCTTTGCGTGCGATATTTTGTACTTCAGGAGGGAGATTTTGTAACCAGTTAGCGACAATTTTTGGATCGCTATCGCACTTTTTGACGCATGATATAAATGTTTTTGCGTCAAAAAGTGCGATAGCGATTCGAAAATTTGTGCATACTGGTTTCAGAATCTTCCCCCAGGTCCTGTACTTCTCCAGTCTTCTAGACGATTGTCACATGGCCTGGGCGGTAAATTCGTTCAAACCATTAAAGTCACCGGGGACCGATGGCATCATACCTGTGCAGCTGCAAAGGGCTCTAAAGGTGTCGTGCAATTGCTTGGATCCTATTTAAGCAAACTGCGTGGGGACCGGGTATAGCCCCAAAGCTTGGAGGGCAGTCAGTGCTGCGTTCATCCCGAAGGCCGGAAAAGGCACACATGTTTCCCCTAGGTATTTTAGGCCAATCAGTCTCTCTTCGTTTTTGCTAAAAACGCTAGAGAGACTGACAGACCTGTACATAAGAAACGCGATTCCTCGTGGCTGTCTTTCAAGAGCTAAATATGCTTATTGCAAGAAATTGTCGTCAAATATCGCCTTGCATACATTGGTAAAGTGGTCAGAGGAACCCTTCACGCATAAATAGTATGCAGTAGGGGCCTTCTTCGATATCGAGGGGCCTTCAACAATGTAACACTAGAGGCAGTAGTCAAGTATATTCATAATCTGGGCGTTGAAACCAACCTAATAAGGCTTATCTACAGCTTACAACGGCGGACAGAACTGTCACGGCGGAGTGGAGGAGCCCCTGCACTCAGTGTAGAGTCATTAGGAGCACTCCACAAGGTGGTGTTCTCTCTCCCTTGCTCTGGATTGCGGTTGTAAATGACCGTCTAGAGAGATCCCTGAGCTCTCAGGGATCGAAATTAGCCGCATTCGAAATTTCGTAATCGGCTCGCGGCGTTAACTTGACCCAACCTAACCTGTACTTCATTGAGCTATGAAATAGTTGGTCACATTAAGTATACATGCTGCAATGAACACCAACTCTCTTCACCTATTCCAGTATAAATATCGTGGAAACAAACGGAAAAAGGAGGATATTGGAAAAAAATTGTCTGTGACTTTTGCATAACCTGAAGATGCAGACAAGGTGTTTCAATTCTTTTGGCCATGACTAAATTTACAAAACAAATTAAACAAGTAAGAAAGTCTAAGCTCGGGCGGAGCCGAACATTAAATACCCGGCGCAAGTATTAAATATATGTTTTTCACCTTTCCGAAAGCTACATGGTAAGCCGGGGTGTATCAATTTTGAGTAAATTAGCGTCCTTAAATTTCGAAATACTGAAGTTTCAAGCGTTTTGGAAATTTACCGTTATATGAAAAGCGGCCGTAGTTTTAGTCCGATTTCAATAGTTCTCAACGTTTTGCTTTAACCCATTTACGCCCAAACAAAAACGGTTAAACTTTTATTATATCTAATTTTATTTATGTGACCATAAAAGACATTTTAAACAAACTTAGGAATTAAAATTAACGAAAAAAGTTTAAAAGTTAACCTTTGGGAATGTACTCTTTTTAGTACAGCGGGCACTTATGCGTGTTAATTTTTAAAACATTATTTGACAAAGCATAACGTTTTTTTGCATCCTGTACATTGTCATATTATAACCTCATGACACAAAACTCAGTTTTGCTGCTTGGGCAACTTGCCTGGGTTATTTCCGTTGTGCCTTGGGTTTGGATCTGCTACAATAGAACCGGATGGGTGGCTTTTTCGAACAATGTGTCCTTTAACAAACAAAACATGTCGAATCCACCGGTTAGATATACTCATATCAAGCATGTACGTGGAGATTCATAACCCACCACCATTTCTTGCTAAGAATTCATAACCCACCACCATTTCTTGCTAAGAATATAAAAACCTCACATTTTTGATAACAGCGATTTGACTACTCTATTTCCAAGATGATCCTATGAGCTTCCAATGATTTTTCCGCAATATATATCAAAGACTTAGTAATAACCTTCAGAACTTGCTATCGCCCAGTTTTATTAGCAAAATATAATCGAAATTTCGTTAAGAATTAAATATATATACAGCTCTAGAAAATTAATTCAGAACCTACCTGACGTTTTTGACAAAAACTCTGAATCATCATGTCACACAGAGGCCAGATTTTGAACATTTTATCATTTTACGTAATTGCAAGACTATTTTCAACTACCCACTTCTCACTTTTTTCTCTTACAGTAAAGTATTACTAACATAAATCTCCATAAATAATTTCTGTATCCTTCCTCAAATACCTCTAGAGATATTCTGTACGATAGTTCAACTTGTATGATCTATAAATCCCGGAAGAAATATTCATTATATAAGTTTCAGTATGTGAAGGAGGACCACGCCCCCTTTTATATATACAAAAAAATTGTATATATTAGTATAGATGTGCCCGTTGTACAAAAAAACGACAGCTAACGAAATAGCTGTATAAATCCATCAAATAACAAACCCTTATACCCACTGTTAGTAATTTGATTAATTTACTCTTTTTACACTTTATAATAGCGGATATTTTAAGGCAAAGTGCAATAATTTAAGAAAAACTCGCAGCTTTTCATGTGGACCACTTCTAATGTGAAAAGTCGATTTGTAAGTGTCCAAATCCGGTATCCCCAGTTATACCTATTTATCTTTTATTCTATCTGAAGTGAAATTAACACCAGTATGTGCAAACTTATTAAAGCAATTTCGTTCTAATAATAATAATAAACCAAGTAATCCTTTTTAATGCCGGCTTTGAGGTCAGGGTGTTGATGGAATTAAAACACAAGAAAATACATTCCTTTCCAATATATTTCAATCTCCTCCGGAGATCGTCTTCAGGGGATTAATTAAATTTTAGCTCCACGACGTCCGTCTCGTTTGTCGTGCAGTTTAGAACTGATATTACAAGTGTCAAGCAGGTGTCTGTATATGGACACTTGTAATATCAGTTCTAAACTGCACGACAAACGATACGGACGTCGTGAAGCTAAAATTTAATTAATCCCCTGAAGACGATCTTCGGAGGAGATTGAAATATATTGGGAAGGAATGTATTTTCTTGTGTTTTAATTCCATCAACACCCTGACCCCAAAGCCGGCATTAAAAAGGATTACTTGATTAAAATCAAAAAGGTCGCAGTACAAAACGGATACAGATTTTTAATAATAGTAATATTTTAGACGTGGGTTGAATTGGTGTCGTTTATATAGTACAGAGAGCGCAAATGGATTAATGTGGCAAGCACAATAGCCATACAGAGTTTGGTACAAATTGGTAGAACAGTTACCGAGATACATATATGTGATCATAAGTGGGCGGTGTCACGCCCATTTTCCAAAATTTTATCATAAACGTATTTCTTGGTAAAGAATTGTTGCAAGCATCAATTTTGAATAAATTAGCTTTAATATTTACTGATTTATCGAAGATTTTGTATTTCTCTAAATTACCGTAATATCTGATGTGGGCGTGGTTATTGTCCGATTTTAAAAATTTTCGGTCATTTGGTATGCTGTACCAAGGCCAAAAACTGTGCCAAGTTTGGAAGAAATTGGTGAAGCGGTTACCAAGGTATACACATGCATGTAACCATAAGTGGGCGTGGCTACGCCCATTTTCCAAAAATCTATAATATTATTTTTTTTGCGTCTAAAATTTATTGTAAATATCAATTTTGAGTGAATAATCTTCAGTAGTTACTAAAATATCGCAGTTTTCGTATTTCTGAAAATTACCGTTATATGGGAAGTGGGAGTGGTTACAGTCCGATTTCGCCCATTTTCAATGCCAACTTACCTTGGATAAATGGAAACCTACATACCAAATTTCGTTGATATATCTCAATTTTTGCTCGAGTTATCGTGTACACGGACGGACGGACAGACGGACAGACAGACATGGCTTAATCGACTTCTCTATTCATTCTGAGCATTTATGTATACATTTGTCTATATCTATCTCGATTCGTTTTGGCTGTTACAAACAACTGTTAAGTTATGCGGTAAAATACATAAAAAAAAATATATCTATATATACTAGCATACCCGCGGGTTTCAACCCGCGCTTTTATACAAATATGAAAAATAATTTAATGATGTTAGATTTTATTTCTGTGCCCATTTCGTTATAGCTCGTTATTTTTTAAGCGAGTTAAGGTATTTAGGCCATTTAAAACTATGAAATTATAAAATCTCGTCTGCGCGCTAGGCATACGAAAGATATCAATCCCTCTAAGTTTACCTTAAAATGGTTCCAGGTATACGACGCGTGAACGTGTAACCTTCTTGGAGGTGCCACGGCGGGTTCTAATATTTCCAACTCAAATTTAGTAACCTGGCCTTGATAAAATACCACTTCTCATTACTGTAGCAAATGCCTCAAGAGAGCTTTAGATTATAACGCCGAACCCGGCTCTCCCTTTTCCATTTAATGAAATTTATTCTGTCAGTACGGCGATTATAAAATAAATCTCCATGAAAAATTTAAAATACTTCCGAGAGATTTTCTATCCTTTCAGAGATATGTATTAAGAAGTTTTTAGTATGTATGGGAGGCGACATGCCTCCTTTTTTAACAGCTCACATTTTTTCCATGAGAAATTGATACATTTTGCATACAAAACTCCATACCAAGTTCCAGTATTCTTCCACAAACACTTCCAGGGATATGTGGCAAGAAAAAGTAAATTTGTACTGGAAGTGCCACGCCCCTTTTTCTTATAACCCTAATCTTCTTCCATGAACTTAGAATTGATTTTGCATACCCCAGTACCAAGTCCCAGTACTCTACCATGAACACCTCTAGAGATTAGCAGTATAAAACAGCAAATTTGTACGGGAGGAACCATGCCCCCTTTTCGAATAACGCAAATTGTTCTCCATGAGCATGGAATTAATTTTGTATACACATCTCGGTGCCAAGTTCCAGTCCTCTGCAATAAACACCTCCAGAGATATGCAGCTTAGAAAAATCAATTTGCATGGGAGTTGCCACACCACCTTTTCCAATAACTCTCATTTTTCTCCATGAGTATGGTATTAGTTTCGCATACATACATACATATGTATTTCCATACCAAGCTTGAGTGCTTTACCCCAAACATTTGAAGAGATATGCAATATGAAACTTTCAGTCAGTATGGGAGGTGCTGCGCCTCCTTTCCAAAAACGTCCATTTT
Source organism: Rhagoletis pomonella (assembly GCF_013731165.1). Taxonomy (NCBI): domain Eukaryota; kingdom Metazoa; phylum Arthropoda; class Insecta; order Diptera; family Tephritidae; genus Rhagoletis; species Rhagoletis pomonella. Next base: position 16,216,215 of record NW_023458568.1, on the reverse strand, counting down.
TCTCCGTGAATATGAACATGATTTCACACAGTGTTGGCAAACTGTTAATCTGATTAACGATTAAAAATTAACGATTAAAATGTTAATCACATTTGACGATTAAAATTAATTAGTCGTAATCAACTGTACGATTAATGATAACATTTTTTTAATCGTTAATCGCTGGCTGCGATTACGTTTAATTAATTTAAAACATTAATCGTTAATCCAATTAAAAATAAAATCTGATTAATTTGTCTAGTTTTTCCGAGTTTGAAACCAAACACCAGTTATAGTAATGTTGTGTGTCTACAAATAATTAGTAAGTAAGGTCAGTAATGTAAACACACATGTGACTGCAATATTAAATAATAAGAATGCAAGCAAAAAAGAGTTATGACTCATATATATGTCACAAATTGGGCAAAGCGTTAGCGGCCACTTGCTTTGAAGAAACGATCAAATTGCAGCTTGCACATGTGGGTCACTTTTGTGAAGACATTTGCAATGTTGTATTTTCTAAGCGTTAGCGGCCACTTGCTTTGTCGAAACGATCATATTGCACATTGCACATGTGGGTCATTTTTGTGAAGACATTTGTAATGTTGTATTTTCTGAAGACGATGAACTCTGTAGAGCAACTGTGAAACGATTGGTTTCACAATTGATATTTCTCAATATATGAGAAGTCAATATAAATTGAATTAGAGTAAAAGAAAAGCAATGAGACTTTACTACAAGAACATTTAGAAAATGCAAAACTACAAAAAAATAAAGTATGAGTGTTTTAGATTTAAGGAGAAATGTAAAATTTATTATGAAAGCAGTGTTTGT
>NW_023458568.1:16210065-16215392 GCF_013731165.1 Rhagoletis pomonella | reverse complement strand
AGGTCATTTCCAATTTAAACGTTTGCCTTTCGGTTTGAAATTCTCAAAATTTTTTACCGAACTCTTACTTATTTTTCTTTTTTTAATTATTCGAAATTGTCGATGAATCAATGACTACCTCCTAAACCACTAATCCGGTTGGAAAATATTGCATTCGTACAAGATAGTAAATTTAATAAGCTTCACTACTGTAGAAAGAAAGAGTCGCCAACTATATAAAAAAAATATGCAATCAAGTAGGTGCACTTTTTCACATCTCTAAAAACCGAAATTTGGCTATACATATCTCACAAGTGATTGTGTGGTGCCAAAGGTGGTATTTCCTGTAAACTAGAGTAATTACACGGTGCTACAAAAAAGCATAAAGCAGAAATACCTGGGAAGTTATGTATATTTTCTGGTAGGTCCTTTTGAGTAAAACCAGAATCGAAATATGAAATTTGCCAAGCACCACCCCTAAAATCATGATTTACCGTTAAAAAAAAACGATTTTTCGTACTTTTGCACACTTATAAGCCTGTAACTTAGTTGATCATGAACCGAGTTTCGCTTTATTGCCGGGTTTAAAAAGAAGAAACTTGAGCCTTTCGAACGGCATATATGTGAATAAAGCAATCTTAAGAGATCTGTGTGTATTTACCCAGCAAACACATTTTTTACTTTTTTCGCCTTTTTTTGTTTTTGTGAGATTTTTACGCACTATTTTATAAAAAAACCATACTAGTCCTAAATTGATAATAAAACTAAATTTAATAACGAATAAAACTAGTGTTTAGTTTCAAAATTCGGATGAAAGTTTACCGCGTTATTAAACTTTTTATGAAAACAAAATTTTTGCAAAAATATTATTTTTTACTATATATACACTCAAAAATGTTTTTTTGACCCTTCTTTTTCTTACTTCATCATCATCAGCTTCTCGTTGTTGTGACCAGCAATATTCTGAAATCATTTGCATTGTATTTTTTTCCTCCGAAACGGTTTTTAACTGTAAGTAGCTATTTCTTGGTGAAAGTGTTCGCCTTGTTCATCACTGAACCGGCCCAATTATGTGGGAAGAAGTAAAATGCGAATGAGGGAAATTAATTTTTATGGACATGTTACAACCGATTCCACCGTAGGCATTCAAAAATTCGTTAACAACCGTAACATAGTCGTCGCTTCTGTGGTTTCCAAAGAAATTATTGCACGTCGCTCATAATTTTACGAATTTGAGGTCTTATAAAAATACCTACAATTCATAAAAAGAGATAAAACCGATGAAAGAGTACTAGATGAGAGAGTAAAAAATTAATACCTCCTTTTGTTTTGACTTCACTTAATTTTGGGAACACCACTTTAAGATGACAAAAAGCGTTGCTATTTACATCCAATATTTTTAGAAATTAGGGGTATTCTCGGAGTCTTAAAAAGCCCTTTCACGGTGCATGGATTGCACGAAAAAAACCGGTTTTCCTATGAGACAGCTTTGCAAACCGTGCACCGTGCAAGGGATTTGCAAGACTGCGAGAATACCCCTATAGTTTCATATATCCTAGCTTTGTATGCAGTGGTGGTGGGACACCATTTTCAGCTTTAACCAATGGGACGTTTAAAACGTTTAACCGGCCTATTTATTGCGGCTCTCGGGATGACCATACTTTTCGATCATAGAAAACGTCAAATTGAAAAAAAAAAACGGTCAAGCAAAAATTGTTGAGTTGTAAAGCCAAAAATAATATTTATTTAAAAATATTGTTTTCATAAAAAGTTTAATAACTCAGTAAACTTTCGTCCGATGTTTAAAAATAAACACTCGTTTTTTCGTTATTAAATTTAGTTTTACAATCAATTTAGGATTAGTACGGTTTTCTTATAAAAAAGTGCGTAAAGGCCTCACCAATATTGAAAAAATTTAAACAAGTAAAAAGAAAATGTGTTTGCTGGGTAAATACACACAGATCTTTTAAGGCTTCTTCATTCGCATATATACCGTTCAAAAGGCCCAAGTTTCTTCTTTTTAAACCCGGCAATAAACTGAAACTCGGTTCAAAATCAATATAGTTACAGTTACAGGTTTATAAGTGCGCAAAAGTACGAAAAACCGAGTTTTTAACAGTCAATCAAGATTTTGAGGGTGTTTGGCAAATTTCATATTTCGATTCTTGTTTTACTCGAAAAGACCTACCAGAAAATATACATAACTTCCCAGGTATTTTTTGGTGTCGCACAGTGTTATCAATTACACTGTACAGCACTCGGCTGGGTATTGGACCAACCCAACTTTTCTTAAGAGGCTGAGTCATAAGTAAAAAAAGTAATTTCTTCGTTTTTCGAAGTTAGCCTCCGAAATCCAGAAATGGGCCTTCGAAGTTCGAAATTGGACCTTTGGTAAAAAATTATTTTTAATTATTGCATGTTAAAAAGCAAAAAAAAAAGCGAAAAATAGAGACGTGGCCGCCTTTCGCTCTTATTTATATGGTGTATAATTTTGTATGTGAAAACTTATATGACAGGTACTATAACGGGTCAAAGGTCAGATCTTCAAAAAATTAAAAACTTAATATTTCAGAAATTTTTTATCTGATTTTTATCGTTGTAAAGGTGATTTAATCCCCTTTCTTCTCAGGTACATATTTGTATACTTCGTGAATAAAAATTTGAGAAAAAACACATTGAAATGAAAAAAGAGCTTCTTTTGTATAAAAAAAATATTTTAAACAAAAAAATTACTAACCGATTTTTAAAAAATTGGTATCGTTGTAAAGGCGATTAAACCCCCTTTCTTCTTATATTCATATTTGTATACTTCGAGCATAAAAATTTGAGAAAAAACACTTAAGAGGAAAAAATAACTTTTTTTATCAAAAAAAAAAATATTTACAAAAAAAATTACTCACCGATTTTTAAAAAATTGGCATTGCTGTTAAGGCGATTAAAGCCCATTTCGTCTAATATGCATATTTGTATAATTCGTGTACAAAAATTTGAGAAAAAATACCTTAAAAAAATATGTGATAAAAAAAAATACAACAAAATTACTAGTTAGTAATACAATTGAATACCGTATTTAAATAAAACAAATAATTATTAGGGTTTTAAGCATTAATTCTTTACTGTTCTCCCACAGCTCTGTTAAAAATAAAGCAGAAGTATACACTCGTGGACACGGAATTAAGTCATTGGCATTTTGTTTCCTTATATCATTATTAAAAGGTATTTTAGATAAAGGAAAATGAAACAGAACTTCTCATTTATTCAATTTTGGCTTAATTTTAAAAATAACATACCAAAAAGATACTTCACTTTAGTAAAAAATATTTTCATTAAGTTTTTGTGATGCTCCTTCTTACTGCTTGGACGTATAATTAAGTCATCTGAAAATAAAATATCTAAGTAAGTCAAACTGCATTTTTTGTACATATTGTTATTGAATCGAAACTTTAATATTTCGTAGGATAACCGTTTTGACGTACTACCTCAGCGCATCTGTTGGGCATTGTTTTTACAAGAGCAGCACATTGGGCCGGAGCAATATTATTCCATTCGTTTTGAATTACCTCCCACAGAGAGGTTTTATTTGAAGGTTTTTTGGCAGCCACTGCCCGTTTTATAATACCCCATAGATTCTCTATGGGGTTTAAATCGGGACTTTGGGCTGGCCATTCGAGGACTCTAATTTGCTTCCTATTCAACCATGACTTAACGACCCGAGATTTATGTTTTGGGTCGTTGTCATGTTAAAATTTCCATAATAGGGGCAAATTATCGGCATACTCATCAAAGAGATCATTTCCAAGGATACTCTTATACATATCACCTGTCATTTTGCCATCGATTTTCACTATCGGACCATAACCGAGGACCTACCATGCTTTACGGTTTTTTTTGTGTATTTTGGATCCAAATGGAAGTTGACTGGCCGCCTTACGTAAGGCCTACCATCATTTCCAAAAACATTGAACTTGGATTCGTCGGCTCCTTCCATCGTCGCACTTTCCAGAAATCATGGTCGCGGTGAAGGTGTTTCTTCGCGAAACGTAAACGCTGCAAAATAGTTTTCTTGGATACGTTTGGCTTTCGTCTGGCTATTCGTCCATGTAAATTTTTTTCCGTAAGCCGCCTTCTTACCGTCCTTGTCGATATTTTTATATTGTGTTCCTCTTCCAAAGTCGACCTTATTTGTGTTGATGATAGGAATGGGTCTGCTTCACTCATACTGGCTATGAGCATATCTTCCACAACTGTCGTTTTCCGTGGCTTATTTCGCGGTAAATTTGCAAAAGTCTTGAAGTTTTTATAATGTTTTATATAGTCCGGGAGCTAGCGACAGTAAAAATGTGCCGATTTTATCGTCAAAGACAACATATCGGGGACTTAAATTTAGTGCTGTAGATTAACAAACAACAAAACTTACATCGCACCGTGGGACCTTTTGGTGTCAGGAGGGTTCACATTGTGTAATAAAAAAGTTAAAACTAACCTTATTTCACCGTCGTTGTGCGTTTGTGTGGTTGTCAATTAACATTGGACGATGTTAAAAATGTATCACTTGCACTTATTTACCGGGAAAATGTACCGCTTACAAGCGCACAAAAATGTTTGACGAAAATTTACCTATGACATCGCAGTTTAAATTTATCATGGACATAGAGTAACGCATTATACATGTAAAAATAATGTGCTTACATCGCATCCGCGGCACGAACCTATTGTAAGTGATCGGCAAAGTCAAAGGCAAAAGGCAAAATATTGAGCATTTTAAGGCAAAAAATTGTTGAAAAAATTTGCAATTTTTTTGTATTAACAAAATGCTCGAAAACCGCTCGAATGATTTTGCTTTTGGTTTCTTTAATCAAAAATTCAAGAGTTCTCCTTTCGTTTGGTATATGGGAAGTATTGGTTGATATCTTCTAAGTATGTTTATTTGATTCAAATATATGGACATAAATGATTTCCCATACAAAATCACTTCGTCATCGTTTTGCAAACACGTGCATGCGTTGGAAGTGAGGGAAGGAGACAAAAAGTATGTACGTGTGCGTAAGTACATATTTCGGCTTTTGATAAACAGATGACGCAATATTTATAACCTAATCGCAGCGTATGTACAAATGTAAATAAATACATACGTACATATGTTGATTGCAGTTAATGTGGTTCTGTTTCTATTTTTTAGTAATCTATGTATGTCTATACATATTATATATGTACATTAGGGATGCCAATCCCGAGATCCCGGGATCCCGGTCTTTTTTAAGTCCCGAATATCCCGGGATTAGTCGATTTAAATCCCGGGACTGGTGGAAACAATTTTTTTGTTAGCCAATTAAATTTTTATCACAAAT
>NW_023458568.1:16179318-16200065 GCF_013731165.1 Rhagoletis pomonella | reverse complement strand
ATTCCATTTCGAGGGAAGCAAAATTATTCCTTCTTTTGATGGTAATGCGATCTTAAAGAAATTATAGCATTAAGGGTTGCAAAAAATTCTTAATTTGCCCTTGAGAGGGGATATTTGTGATAAAAATTTAATTGGCTAACATAAAAATTGTTTCCATCAATCCCGGGATTTAAATCGACTAATCCCGGGATATTCAGGACTTAAAAAGGACCGGGACCCCGGGATCCCGGGATTGACATCCCTAGTATGAACACATGTATGCATAATACGCGAAAACTTTTTGAAGTGAAACAGCACTTAGAAAAAGACCAATCCAAAAATAAGAGTAAAGGTGAGTACGTACATAGATAAAGAAAAGGATAAAGGCAAAGGTAAAAATAATAAGAAATAACAAAGTTTCGTAAAGTTAAAGGGAAAAATGAAGACCAAGGTAAATTTAAACACATTACTTATATAAGGGCAAAGGTGAAGGGGAATATGTATATGAAGAATATGATAAACATAAAAATAAAGATAAAGATGAGGATACCGATAAAAGTATAGATGAAGATAGAGGAAAGAAGATTAAAATAAAGGTAGTTTTAGAGAAAAGGATGTAGATAGAGGCACAGAGACTCAATATAGGAACTATTTCGGGATTTTAGAGATTTCGGGATTCTCGGGAATTATCGATACAATAATCGATGCTTTGTCGGCTTTGTGATCGATATTTTTATCGATTTTGTTATCGATATTGTTATTGATTTTGCTATCGATATTTTCGGAACTTATCCATATAATGATCGATATTTTTAACGACTTTGTTATCGATATTTTTTATCGATTTTGTTATCGATAGTTTTATTGATTTTGTTATCGCTTTTATTAACGATTATTGATTGATTTTGTTATCGATATTTTTATAGATTTTGTAATCGATATTTTTATCGGTTTTGTCATCGATTTTGTTATCGATAGTTTTATCGATTTTGTTATTGAGTTTGCTATCGATTTTGTTATCGATATTGTTATAGATTTTGTTGTCGATATTTTAATAGATTTTGTTATCGAATTTTTTTTGTTAACGATTTTGCTTTCGATATTATTATCGGTTTTGTTATCGATATTTTTATCGATTTTGTTATCCATATTGTTACTGACTTTGCGACCGATATTTTCGGAACATATCGGTATAACGGTCGATATTTTTATCGATTTTGTTATCGATATTTTTTATCGATTTTGTTATCAATTTTTGATCGAATTTGTTATCGGTTGTGCTATCGATATTATTATCGATTTTTTTTTATTTATCGATTTTGTTGTCGAAATTTTGATCGATTTTGTCATCGATGTTTTTGTCGGTTTTGTTACCGATATTTTTATCGATTTTGTTATCGATATTTTTATTGATTTTGCTACCGATATTGTTATCGCTTTTGTTATCGACTTTGTAATCGATTTTGTTATCGACTTTGTTATCGATCTTTTGATAGATTTTGTAATCGATTTTTTATCGATTTAGTTTTCGATTTTGCTATCGGTTCTGTTGTGGATATTTCTATCGATTTTGTTATTGATTTAGCTATCGATTTTGATATCGATATTTCCATAGATTTTTTTATCGACTTTTTTATCGATTTTGCTATCGATATTATTATCGCTTTTGTTATCGATATTTCTTTCTTAGTGTGGGCTTTCGTTTTTGACTTGGACATGCTCTTAACCATAGCACGTATTCTACGTTTAAATTTAGCGGCTATATCTCTGTCGGCCGCTGTGGTGTAGTGGTAAGCAGTACAGATGAGCAAAACGGTGATTTTACAATCACTGTGAAAAGTGTTACTGCGATTTCCTGAAAACAGTGACTTTAATCGGTGATTCGAATCACTATTTTAGAATTATGTGAATTTTCGATAGTACAGCTTGATACATCCATTAAAAAAGCCGAAGACCAACGTAATAAGCACTCCATAATTTTATAATACTGTTATTACTTGCATTGTAAAGCTTTAAATGTATATTAGTTTCATATTATTACATTATGAAATAAAAAGTGGCAAGTTTCTTTGTTGCTGAAAATGTAAATATAAGTTATATAAACATTTATTGTATAGATGAGTATTTTGAATTTGAATTTAAAAATAGAAGCATCTCCGTTTTTGCTGGACTCAACCTCGATCTTCTATCTGTCACGATCAACCCAGCCTTTGAGAAAATGCGCTCACACGGAACAGATGTGCAAAGGGCACTGAGCTTTTCTTTTGCGACCTCTGCCAAAACTGGAAACATATATTGGTTTTCACGCCACCATTGAAGAGGATTTGATTTTCTAGAAATTATCCCTACTTCCAGATATCTATGCACCTCTATAATAGCTTTTGACGTAGGTGTTCCTTGTGGCACAACGTTTGCTGCTTTTTTGTCGTGCTCAAACCACACAGAAAACTCATCCGCATTATCGCCAGTCTCTTGATTGTTGTTTATGTCGTGCTGTTGTCCAATTTTTTCTGAAAGGGCTGCAATTATGCTTTTTGGACTAACTTAAATCGGGGATCGCAAAATGTGCTGGCAGCTAATGTTTAGCTTCTTTCTATATATGCGACACGACTATGCAAGCTATACTCTAACTTTTGCAAAAATGATTTAAAACAATCGTATAATTCAAGAGTTTTAAGCTTTCCAATAACTTTTTTTAGTCCATTGACAAGAGTTAACACAATTGATGCAGTTTCATAAGAATCGCCACTAAAATCTTTTGTTACCATTTCAAATGGTTTAAGTATTTGGCAAAGCTGTTTTAGTATACTCCACTCAGTAAAGCTTAACAAAGGTAGATCAGCAATGCTTAAAGCAATTGTTGTTTTTATAGCCTCCTCAAGCTGCAGAAAGCGTTCTAACATGTAAAACGTGCTATTCCAACGTGTTGGAGTATCTTGCAGAAGCTTAAGTGGCTGAGACGTACCCTGGTTTCGTTGATACTCGATTAGTTTTAAATTGGCAGTTGAACTTCGTTTGAAAAAGCCCACAATTGTTTTGGTTTTGGTGATGACCAAATTAATTTCATCGCTACATTTAAATCCGTCTTTGACTATCAAATTTAGCCTATGTGACAAGCATCCCAAATGTTTCCATTTCAAATTGTTTTCAACAGCTGATTTTATATTGGCTGCGTTGTCAGAAACCGTAAGGATTACTTTTTTTTTCGATGCCCAACATTTGCGGGCATCCTAGGAGTGTCGAGACCATTTTAAAATTTTAATTTATGTAGTGCGCAGTAACAGCCATGTAGCTATCGTTGTTGCAAGACGCAGCAGTCTGTCGTCACGCAAACTTTTTGTGTTTTAGCCATTAAATTTTGTACAGAAATTCTGCATTTTTCATATAAAGCTGGTAGCAGCGTGCGAGAAATGAGATACCTGTTGGGTAATTCGTAGATGGGATTTAAAGCCTTGACACATTTTTTAAACGGCTCTTCCTCTACCAAGTGGAACGGCTGAAAACTTTCAGTAAATAAATCGAGGAGTTTACAGTCTATCATTTCTTTGTTCGTTTTTGTTAACGACAACTTAGCGAAAGAAGAAATTTTTGGCTGCCGGCTTGTTGCACTTGCCGAATCTCGTATGATATTAACATCTGTCTCCACAACGACGTCTCCAACATTATCACCACCATTTTTACTACTCTATAAACATTTATGAAAACCCGTTAGAATAGTTTTTGAAACAAAACGTATGCAACTAACCTGTGGAAGTACTGAAGGGAGAGCTACTGTTGGATGCTTGCTTTGTAAATGTCTTTTTAGATTCGATAAACTTGTCTTACAAGACAACTTAGCAGCACATACAATACATTTCGCGTAACATCCGTCAATTGCTGTAAATAGTTTCCAAAGTTCACTCCTTTTTCGTTTCTCCATGGCTTTTATTCAATTAGTTAAAGCGAATTTGCAACCAGCAAAAAAGTGTTCTGTGTTTTCAACGGAAAACGTGAAGTATTTTAGAGGTATTTGGGAGAAAAATTTAATAGCTGTCGAATTTATCGGCCTTTAAGCTAATAAATAGATTTTTACAGATTTGTAAAAAGTAAAGTGATTTTACTACAATAATGCGAAACACTTCAAACCTAATATGTACATAAAATACATGAAACAAAACTTCGCGAAGATAGTACTTGTATCAAGCATGCTTTTGCCCTTTTAATGAAGATCTTAATTTAAAACATTACGGCAGTACTGTTTACCAGTTACAGCGATTGATGCAATTGTGAATGGTTCAACAGTAATAGTGATGCCACGCGAGGTAGAATGAAAAAATAGGAAAACGGTGATTTAATATTTTTAATCACTGTGATAAACGGTGACTTGAAAATCGCTGTGAAAAAGTCGCCGATAGTGATTTTTTGCCCATCATTAGTAAGCAGTGCGCGCTTTCACTCATCAGCACCTGGGTTCAAACCCTGGTCAAAGCAACATCCCAAAAAAATATTGAAAAAAGTTTTTTTCTTAACAGCGGTCGTCCCTCGGCAGGCAATGGCAAACCTCCGAGTGTATTTCTGTCATGAAAAACAGCTTCTCATAAAAATACAATCGCCGCCCAACCATTTAGCCCAACTTAAAATATAGGATAGATTTAATCTCGACTAGACAAGGGGGCGTGGCACCCCCCATACAAACGGAATTTTTCATACTGCATTACTCAGGAAATATTTTTGATAGATTACTGGAACTTTGTATGGAGATATATAAAATCATTATTTACTCATGGATGAGGGCTGCCACCCTTTAAAAAAATCAAATTCACCTTCAATTAAGGGAGTTATTTATTTCAAAATTATATTAAAAAATGGGTGTCAAGAGGCTTAAAAAAGCTATAGTTCGAATAAATTTTGAAAAGGGTTGCCACCTGTTTGAAAAGTCAAATTTAAATTAATTATACGCAAGCTATCTGAAGAATTAATATATGGTTGCCTAACGAAATATTGTTAAGAAACCTTTAGTTTGAAAGTTTTGAATAAAATTTAAGTCTTTCACAGGGCTTGCCACCTTTTTAAAAATTAAATTCAATTATTTTAAATTAAGTATTACCGTAAAAGGCGCGCAATGGTCCGCGCGGTTGATTTATCGGTGGTGCTTTGAGATTTACCCCTGCACAACTCAACCCTGGTGTCTCCGAATGAAGCTTCAACGCATAATAATACTGGCAAATCGCATAATAATACGGGCCAATCACAACACAAAAGAGTTCGATATACTCAGTGGTGCAGCAGATCGATTTAATCTGATATTCACGGCACTTTTTCTAACTTGGCGATTATTCGTGATGACTTCAGCGCCACCTGACAGCCCTTTTTGGCAGTGGTATAGCCTTTACCGTTACCAATACATATTTTGAATATTAGCCAAAGTGGATCATAAATAAGATTTTTAGTAATAACTTAACTCCAGCGCCAACTGGCAAGTGAAATTGTGAACACTATCCAGCGAGCCACTCAAAAGCACACAAAAAACTTCGTTAAAATCGTTCCGGGCATTTAGGAGGATTTTACTTACAAACATGCATATAAAAGAATTATATGTATGTGTTTGTACGGTTTCCAAATAGCCAATTTTTCTCCATGAGTAACAGATTGATTTCATATATCGCCGGACCAAGTTCCACTATTTTACCATGAACACATCCAGAGATATGCAATCGGTTTATATGGGAGGTGCCACGCTCCCTTTATACATCGAAATTTTGTTTAGCCTACAACCATGCTTGGGGCATCTGGGGCAGGTGCCTGAAATTTCAAAGAAATCGGTTCGGCCGTTTTCGAGCTTTGCGAACACATTAAAAACGGCTTTCAAAATATATATTAGTAAAGAAGATTGGTATGAATCTAAATGGTTTTGAATATGTATCACATAGGTTTCCATCTTTTTGAAAGGTTAAATTCAAACTATTCAATATTTTTAATCATTTATTATAATAGGGGTATCAATCGAAATGGGTTTTCAAGGGTTTCATTTCAATACTACATGTAAGAGGTTTCCTTCTGTTTAAAATCTCAAATTCTGTTCAGGGGATACGTTAATTGAAAAAGTATGACAAAGGAAGTTTTAGTTTGAAAATATTTTGAAGACGGCTAAACAAATTTTAAACCTCCTGTTTTTTAATTGAGTTTTCTTGATATAAATTTTACTCAGTGAAGCACGTTGAAATTTCATACACTCAGCGAAGCGGGTGACGGCGATCTAGTAGGTACATATGTATGTACATACATATATGGGCAAAAAAAATAGGTTCACTCCATGATACAATAATTTTTAGAAGGTAGTTTCACTTCTTCTTCTTATCCGCCATGTTAGCTATCTGACAGAAAACGTGTTTCGTATTTTTTGTTGTACCAACTTTTTCAAAAAAAAAAAATCCAGCTTTTGACGTTGGAAAAATAAAACAAAGAAAAGCCAAACATATAAGTAGAGAAATTTTCGAATATTTTGTAATAATTTTCTTCATAAAAAATTAAATGCTGCTTTCGTGGATATTGCAACACACGGAATAGATGTAAGGACACAGCTAAGAGCCACCGCACACCACAGACTTTATCGGCCGCCTATTTAAATGATAGGGCTCGCTTGAAATATGTACATGAAGATGTATGGAGGTGCGCACATTACACCAGCTTAATCGCTCTGACCAATAAGTTGTGGTGCAATGGAAAGACTAGCGAGCACATCTAAATTGGCGGCCGATAAAGTCCGTGGTGTGCGATGGCTCTAATCCATTATAAACAAGAAATATTGCTGTTATATTTTCATTTTTATGATTTTTATTCATGTGATTAGCAGTGGCAAAAATGTATGTATGAAATACGTATATTTGTATTAAAAATTAAGTGATCAGTTATGAAACATATAAATCTTTACATGTTCTGTTAAAAAATATCCAAAATAACAAGCGATAATCCCCAAGTTCTATATCGTAGCAGTGGGCACATTGCGTGTTTGTCACAGACACGGTTTATGTCAAAAAGTTTGAAGTGAAACTACCTTCTAAAAATTATTGTATCATGGGTTCACTCTCCAAAAAAAAATTTTAATTTTTAAATTTGTGAGCACACCTATGTTTTATATATCATTTTTTTCGTACTCTCTTAATGAATCGATTAATATAAGTGTAATTCATTTTCATCAAGTGCTTCAAAAGTTAGACGAGGAATAAACATGAAATAGAAAACAAAAGAATAAGCTGGGTTCAAATTACGTTGTTCAAGTTGTACATTTTGAGCAAAGATTTTGAAAGTTGAGCTCACTTAATTGGGACGTTCTAAATTCAAATTTGATTAAATTTTTTTCAGTTTTGAAGTGATTTTACTAAAATTTTGCACATAACGGTTTTTTAATATTACGTTAATTATTCCTTAAAATTATCGAAATGGGTGCACTTTAACTCTAATTTCATATCTGAATAATAAATTGTATGCGTGCTATATGTTAAAGTGAACCTATACTAAATTTTCAACTGCTTAATTGGAGGAGTTATAACGCAAAACAACGCCTCTGGGCAATCAGTTGTATAGGAGCTAGATTTTAGAGTGAACCCATTTCGATGATTTTATGAGATAGTGAAGGAAATGTTAAAATACAAGCGTGTGCAAAATTTTAGTAAAATAACTTCAAAACTGAGGGAGTTTTTTTATAAAATAGCTCGAATTTAAGCAAAGTTTCAAGTACCGCTATCTCCAAAAGTGGAGACAATCGGGCAAAATTGGGGACGCCATTGAATTTAAAAGGCCCAATTAAGTAAGAGCAACTATCAGAACCTTTGTCGAAAGAAGTCTGATTTGATACCACGCTCAAAATATTCTGACTAAAAGAAGGAGCATAATTAAAAGTACTAAATCGGGGTTTTTACACACTTCTAGAGAACATTTTTTGAAGCAGTTTACAGGTATAAGCAACGTTATAAGGACTAGTAGTTATAAAATTATTTAGATGGTTTCGACGTATTTTCCAAATGTGCCTTCAATTAAGATATTTTTTAAATAAAAATTACGCTCAAAATATTTTATCTTTAAAAGTTGGTTTATTCTAAAAGTACACCTCTTGCTAAGGTGTCAAATTATTCGTAATTGTTTGTAGAATACAGTACAAGGCGAATTAATATAAGGTGATAGCAGGAGTACAAAAACAAAAATTTACATGTATTTTGCTTTTGCCTTGGCGGCATAAACTGTCAAAATATGTAAGAGTGTGTGTAGAAATTCAAACAAAATTTTTCAATTTGATATCAGAAGCCGTGCGGCGAAACACATACACAAAATCAGCTGAGCTAGTAACACCACCTTATATAAATTCGCCTTGATACAATACATACTTAAAAAGTTCTTAAAATGAAATGCTTCAAAAACTATACGCGATAAACCGAATCTTTTGAAAATTGTGAAATGTGGAGTTACAGAATTTAAGTTACTTGCCATTTCGTTATTTTCCGAGATGAGCTCGTTTTTCTTTAAGACAGGCCTTCAAAAGAGCCTTAATTTCACATTTTTTTATGTCTCCAGATTCTACAACCGAGCCTTCGCTTTCGCTGGACGAATTTAAAATTCTAGGTTGCTTATAAGAGTTTTAGCAGTACTTGTTGAAGGTCCATCAATGTTGCTTGATATACTTCTCAACCGTATAGCGCCTGAAGCCCTGGTTAGACAGACTAAGAGCCATTTCAATAATATTAGGGTGGATTCTCTGCCCAAGTACACATTCGCATTCGCAAAACATGTATACTAATAGGCTCGTCTGATCTGAGTTTCAAGATGCGAATAAAACTAAGATATTCCATTTTTCTAGGCCAACGTTTCGCTAATACTTTTTAGCATCTTCAGGGGCAATTCGTTTATTTGATATCTGTCACAAACCAATGAGATTCAAAACATATTAAAACATAACCATAAAGCAATAAAAATATATAAATAAATAGATCTTCGTTTCATTGATTTATATGTCGTCGCTTGAACAAATTATTGTCGTATGTCATGGTGGAATAATACCAGGTGAAGTAATAAGAGCGAGAAGGAAGATTTGACACTACCTTATTGGAAGTGTTCGCCCCTTAGATTTTTTTAAGGGTAAAGGCGAGAAATATTAAAAGGAATTACCCTTTTTGTCTACAAAAGGGTTAATAATTTGAAGTTTTTTTTTAATACATATACATACATAATATTAAAAACTACTTTTGAAATATCCCTATTCGAAAAATAAAAGAGCCGTTTAAATTAACTAAGCATAATTTATTATTTTTTATTCAAATTAGATATGTAGAAGCTAAACAATTTTGTAGATTACGCTTGTATTTAGTATTGAAAGACAAACACTAACAATAACAAAGAAAGCAAGATATTACTTCGCCATTAAATATTTGAAATATCCAACTTATTCAACCTAACTTGCTCCGCTGGTGAATGGAACAAACGGACGACTTCGTAAGTCCACGTTTTTCTGCAAATTACACAGCAATATTAATTTTTTAATCACAAATTAATTATATAGTATTTTTCCACAAAAATTCAAACACAAATTTTAGAAAAAAAAACAAATTTTCCACATTTGACAACATGGTTGTGCTCAATTCATACACATGCGACAAATTACTAGCAAAATATAACACAAATCATGTGGAGGAAAACTTTAATTTCAGTTTTATTTGAACATCAAAATATATTAAAGTAAGTATAAGGCAAGTCATTTTTAAGCAAATAACAAAACCGACTTCAATTCTCATATAAAAATTTAAGAGTACCGTTAATTTCTTCATGATCCAATGATCGGATCTAAACCAAATTAGTTGCCAACAGTCCTTTAAAAATATATTATAGTAATCGTTTAACGTTGTCCAAAGCATATATGTATGTAATACTCCTATATTGGCAGAAAGAGCTAGTACCGTCCGAAAACATTACAGTACAGATATATCAATAAACATGTACGAAAGAAAAGGAAACATACCCTGCAGAAAAAAATTATGACTTGATAAAAAATAACTTGAATATAAATCTAACTTGAAACTAGTTGAAAAGTAATGCAGGAGTAATGCAGACGCAATCGGGAGATTATTTTCTTTACGCATTTTCGTTACGCGTTTCTATTTAAATACCCTGCACTTCAAAAATACTTTTTTGAATTGAGGACAAATAAACGGAAGATCGAAATTTCATATTATTATTTTGAAGTTATGTCTGACGGAGTTCGAATATGGGACCACCTACAGCAGAATTTATAAACATGTAAGAAATGTAATAAAATAAAGTAAATAAATAAATAAGGAAAAAAAATTTGAAAATATTTTGTTTTTTGTCCAAAAGTTACAAGTTAGATACATCAAATGCAGAGGTAACCTCCCTTGATTACATCCATCTAATGAAGAGGTCATCCGCCTTACAAATATAGTTAGCTTTCCTCAAAGGAAATATACAAATAATAAAGGCCTTTAGTTCCTTCCTAATCAACTTAAAGTTAACTTATTATTAGATACATTTCCCGCAGGGTACGTTTATAAATATATTTATGTTTATCAACATGAACACAACACATGTGCGTCCAAGAAATAAGGGCCCCTTCTCCCCCTCCATGCGGCTAGCAATTTGATGGAAAATTTGCCTTTGCTCTGGTAATAGTTTAGGTTCTGTTTCGGTGACTTGAGCCGCCAAGTTCGTGGTGCTATAGTTCAACTCCCTGAATAACTCATTGGACAGTTCTCCCGTTGATTGCGGAGTGGGCATGCCGAAACCTACGGTTGCCAGACGTACTGATTTTATTAGTACAGTACTGATTTTTCCACTCTTCTACTGATTTTATTCATTTCTTCAATCAGTACGCTAATGTCCTGATTTTTCAAAATGTGTACTGATTTGTACTGAATTTTCAATTCAAACAAAATACTTTAGGATTTTCTTAAGGTTTTTACATAGCGTTGGAACTTGCTTTAAACTACACTGTAAAAGGTAAGAAGAAAATAATTTAATTATAGTTGACATGTTTCAAATAATGTTTGATATGTCCAAGAAATTAATACAACAAAAAGATCAATCGTTTTATGGGCACATCGCCGGGTCGTTACGTAGCAGTTGCGATAATATTATGGAGCTTAAATTATTTAGAAAGAAGGCTGATGTTTTTTGTCGAGTGTTGTCAATTATCTCGAAGATATATTTCAGTTTAAAAACAGCGAATTTGAATTTTTGAAGAGGCGATTTTTTGGCAGGCTATAATCGCCTGCAAAATTTGACTTGCTGTCTTTGAGGCAAGCGATTTTTTAATCACCAATTACACGAGCGATTTTTCTTGAGCAATGTTGAATTTTATTATTTTATTATTTTCTCTCGATTTCCTGACATTGTAAAAGAGTTTTGCATAAAAGACATAGAGTTATATACTCTTTTTAGCGAATTCTTAGTCTTTTCTTGAGGAAATATAGATGGCGTCCTTATATATTGGTACTTTTCCACAGTTTGAAAAAATATGTAATTTTGTCTTTTTCAATACCACGCTCAAACGAAGCAACTGAGAGGATCTTAAGCATAAAATTTGCGTCTAATTAAAATTTTTGAAACTGAACTTCAAATTAAAAGTAATTTTAAAATGAAATGTAAAGAATTCTTTGACTATTTAAACACTGAAAATGGAAATGATCTCATTATTGCTATTCAAAAATGTCATAAATATAAAATAATTTATTGGCTCCTATTACAGCACATGTTAAAATTAATAACTTTTTTATTTTGTGTGAACTATAATTTATTTACATACCAATTTATTGTTAAAAACAAGTACCCTGGCGTTTTAAAGTATTATCTGTTACTTACATTCATAATTTTGCTTTGCATGAAAAAGTCTAATGTACTGATTTCGCGCATAAAAAATCTGACGACCCTACCGA
Organism: Rhagoletis pomonella; assembly: GCF_013731165.1. Classification (NCBI taxonomy): domain Eukaryota; kingdom Metazoa; phylum Arthropoda; class Insecta; order Diptera; family Tephritidae; genus Rhagoletis; species Rhagoletis pomonella. The sequence continues at coordinate 16,188,171 of NW_023458568.1, read as the reverse complement.
AAGCGCACATCCATCTTCCCACAATTCAGAGAACTTTATCCTCAATTAGTATCAGAACTTCGTTGGAATACGCTATTGTTATGCTGTTTCTTGAAACCTGTGTGCGCTGTCTTAACCGTTTTTTTGGTTTTATACTTTTGCCATAGTTACTAGGGGTTTGAAAGTCCGCAAAGCTTACTAAAACATCTATCTAAACGGGTGATAACTATTTTCAGAAATATTTTCAAAGCAAACACTTTCTTAACTCTCCCTCGTTTGATGCCCATATTAAAAGATTTCGCTCAACCTTTTAAGTAAATAGATTTTGAATTTCTTAAAAGATGGCAACCCTCTTTTAAAATATTTAGAAATATTATAGAATATAAATTTGTCTTAAACCTCTCTCTTCTGGTACCCATACTAAAATATTTCATTTAAATTCTTCATCAAATTGAGATTGTAATATTTTACTTAACTTAATAAATAGTTGATTTTAACTTTTGAAAAAGTGGCAACCCTCTTAGAAAATCCTATGTGTTAATACACGTCATGGGCTATAGTGCGCCAAATTTCATTGAAATATGTGCAGCCGTTTTAGCGTGAAAGAGCTACAAACAAACACATATATGAAACATTCCCACGACAACCGGTTCTACGTACCGGAATGACTCGGGTTTTACCCGACCAAAGGCTGTTGTTTCGGCGACCTAACCACGCTTAGATCGGCGATACCCTTCAATTATTGTCCGTCCATGGAGCAACTCCTAGCAGCCGGATTGCTCCGCCCCTTACTTGTCCGGGCGGGCGTTGAGCCCCACCCCGGACCAGAAACATATTTCCGCTGTGTTTGCCAGAATCGACTCCATCCGAACTCCACTTCGGTTAGGTGCAACTCATGCAACGGATGGAGTCACCTAAGAACCTGCTCTGGCCTTAGGTCTCACCGGGAGTGGACCACAAGCTATGTGGCACCCTGCTGCTCAAGCCAAACGGCACAATCAGCCTCCACGGCTACCCGCTCGCGCAATGAACCACCCGGAGAGCCTGAACGGCTCCGAAAAGCTCCCCTGGGCAGCAGCAAACCTCCATACTCCCTCACTCCCGTATCGCGACTAGCCTCCCCAAGGCATACGAAACTCCTACAACTCAACTGCAACGGACTCCAGAGCAAGATTGAGGAGATAGTAGACTTTATGGGTCGGCATGGCATATAGCTGCGGTCCAAGAAACGAAGTTGCACAGCAACTCAACTCTGTTGGATTGCGCCGCCTACAATGTGCTCCGTAAAGATCGCGAGCGAGATAATGGTGGCGGATTAGCGTTCATCCCACACCACACAGTGCAGTCCGTAAAGATCGCGAGCGAGATAATGGTGGCGGATTAGCGTTCATCCCACACCACACAGTGCAGTATCGGCTTATCGAAGAAGACATCGACCCGAGGGACACCACCCTAGAATGTCGGGGCATAGCTGTCCGGTCAGGCGATGTCGAGCTCGAAATATTTAACGTCTACATACCCCTGTCACCCGCTGCCGGACAGGATATCACCCTGACATAGGTGCGCTACTCAGAGGTGAAAACCGAATGGTAGTAGGTGACTTCAACACGCACCACGATCTCTGGCACTCAAGCCTGGCCAATGATCGTAGGGGAAATCTTTTGGCTGAACAGATAGACGATTCGACATTCTGCGCCATGAACGACGACGCCCCCACCAGGATTGTGGGTAGCTGCAGCAGCTCGTCAGACCTTACAATTGCTAGCGCTGGTCTGATCAATAGCATATCATGGCGACCTATGCTAACACTAGCATCAGACCCATAATCATCTCGATCAATAAGCCCACCGACTTTTCTCCCGCGGACCACCGAACCTACACCAACTTTAACAAAGCTGATTGGGACGGCTTCGCGGAAGTTACCGAGAGCAGCTTCGCCGCCCTTCCCACACCCACAAACGTACATGCTGGCGAACGCCAGTTCCGCAGGGTAGTCACTGCCGCAGCGGCTCGCTTCATCCCGTCCGGACGTATCGCGGAAGTCCGCCCAAATTTCCCGGCCGAAGATGCTGTACTAGCAAATGAGCGTGACCACCTACGCCAGGTCGATCCCGGGGACCCTCATTTGAGGGACCTTAGTTTGGAGATTCGGCAACTGGTATATCAGCACAAGCGGAAAAGGTGGGAGGAGCACTTGAAGGCCTGTAACTTCACATCTGGTGTGAGTAAGCTCTGGTCAACCGTGAGGTCCTTGTCTAACCCAACGAAGCGTGATGGCAGAGTGGAAATCTCATACGAAGGTCGCGCTTCGTTGGACCCGTAGAAATGCGCAACCTACTTCAGTAGGCAATTCACACTGCATCCTTCGGTAGACAGCGCCAAACGTCGAGCGACCAGGAGGCTGCACAAGCTGCCAAAAAACAGTGCACCACTTGTTTTCACCAGCTGTGAAGTGAAGGGGGCTATCAAGAAGGCGAAAGCCTCCAAAGCCATTGGACCCGACGGAATCTGTGTGTTGATGCTGAAACATTTGGGGCCTACGGGAGTAGCTTACCTAACGGAGGTCCTCAACCTGTCTATGGCCACTCTCATCATTCCTGATGTGTGGAAATCAGGGAGAATGGTACCACTGCTGAAACCGGGGAATTCCGCCAACAAAGGAGACTCTTATCGCCCCATTAACGCTCCTATCCCCGGTCGCGAAGACACTAGAGGCGATGCTACTCCCATACTTCACCTACCACCTGACCCCAGCGAAGCATCAGCATGGTTTCCGTAAAGTGCATAGCACGACAACAGCACTTAACGCCAGAAACACCCAACTAACTCGTGGCCTAAATCGAAACCGCCCCCGTGAGAGAACGGCCCTAGTCGCGCTGGACTTGTCAAAGGCGTTTGACACCGTCTGCCATTCCACGCTGCTAGAAGACAGTGAGGCCTCCTCACTCCCACAGGGCTTGAAGCGATGGTCGGCGAATTATATGAGTGGTCGACAGTCGTCAGTAATCTTCCGAGATCAAACCTCGAAACCAAGAAGAATTAAACAAGGGGTTCCACAAGGTGGTGTTCTCTCCCCCTTATTATTTAACTTCTACATCTCGAAGCTTCCCCAGCCACCTGAGGGACTTTCGCTGATCTCATACGCTGATTATTGCTCGATTTTGGCGTCTGGGAATGGAATTGATGACCTCTGCTCAAAATTAAACGACTATCTCTCCAGCCTTTCTAGCTTCTTCACTGCAAGGAGCCTAGCACTCTCCCAACCGAAATCAAAGGCGACGGAGGCTAGAATTAGGTATACGCGTCGATGGCACACCATTACCGACTGTAAACAACCCGAAAATTTTAGGGGTCACCTTTGATAGTCTGCTCTCCTACTCCACGCACACAACCGCAGTTGTCAATAAAGTACAGAGCCGCAACAAGGTCCTCAAATCGCCCGCCGGCAGCACTTGGGGCAAAGACAAAGAAACGTTGCTGGCAACAAACAAGGCAATAGGCCGGCCGGTTCTAAACTATGCTGCGCCAGTTTGGAAGCCGGGGACTAGTTGGACGCAGTGGACGAAGCTACAGACTTGTCAGAACGCCGCACTCCAGACGGCGACTGGGTGCCTTCTGATGATGCCTGAGCACCACCTACATAGCGAGGCCCAAGTGCTCCCCGTAAGGGAACACAACAAAATGCTTTGTAAGCAATTTCTGGTGGGGTGCCACACGAGCGAACACCCAAACAGGAGAAACCTCTGCCCAGGCACGTCATGGGGCACCTATTCGTATACAAGGACGCAGTCCAGCAATACGTAGACCAACCACTGGCCCCGACGACATACAGACGAGCCAGTAACGACATCCATAGAGAGTCAGTCACCACCTACCTTGACTCTCGACCTATGAATGCCGTAATTGGAGCCCAATCACCACCCGTAGAAGAGACGGAGCTTCAACTGCCAAGAGAGCCCCGCGTTACCCTGGATCAATCACGGTCTAGATAATGTAGCCGCCTCTACAGCTACCTGTCCAGACTCGACCCCTATATCCCCAATGAGTGCCCGGCATGTGGAGAATCCCCTCACGACACCAACCACCTCTTCACATCCCAGCTCAATCCGACTCAACTAACACCCCTCTCCCTCTGGTCCGACCCCATTGAAACTGCTCCTTTCCCGGGCCTCCCGTTAGTTGAGCTTGACGAAAATGATTGAATGTTGACCCGAAATAGGCGGGGCTTAGTAGTGCCGCTTCAACAATTACAACAACAACAACATATATGAAACTTTAAGTTGCGTCGTTATTGCAGAAAGCCATTTAATTTTTATTCTTTCGAATACTTGTGTTTAAAATACTAATGGTATTTATCTAAACCAGTGATTCCCAAAGTGGTTCAGGTGGACCCCAAGGGGTCCACGAGAGACTCAACGGGAGTCTACGTTGGCGTGAAAGAAATGGCGTTACACGAGTTGAAAGGGGGGGCTCACGAAAATTTATCTTACTTCGATAGTAAAAAACAAAAATGGTTGCTTGGCTTTATCTTTCAACTATCTTATACCCGCGGGTTTCACCTCACGTTTTTATACAAATATGGAAAATATTTTAATGATGTTATATTTTATTTCTGTGCCCATTTTGTTATAGCTATATATTGTTTACGCAAGTTAAGGTATTTAGGCCGTTTGAAACTATGAAATTATAAAATCTCGTCTGCAAGATAGGCATACGAAAGATATCACTCCCTCTAAGTTTACCTTAAGATGGTTCCAGGGATACGCCGCGTGAACGTGTAACCTTCTGAGAAGTGCCACGGCGGGTTCTAATATTTCCAACTCAAATTTAGTAACCTGACCTTGATAAAGTACCACTTCTCAGTACTGTAGCTAAATGCCTCAAGAGGTTTGTATTTATGCATCATGAGAGCTTTAGATTATATGCCGAAGCCGGCTCTGCCTTTTCCATTAAATGAAATTTTTTCAGTACGGCACTTTGGTATGTATGGGAGGCGTAATGCCTCCTTTTTTAATAACTCACATTTTTTCCATGAGCAATTGATAAATTTTGTATACACGACTCCATACCAAGTTCCAGCATCCTTCCACAAGCACTTCCAGGGATATGTGGCAAGAAAAAGTAAATTTGTTCGGGTAAATTTGCCAAGCCCCTTTTTATTATAACCCTGATTTTCTTCCATGAGTTTGGAATTGATTTTATATACCCCAGTATCAAGTCCCAATACTCTACCATGAACACCTCTAGAGATATGCAGTATAAAATTGTAAATTTGTACGAGAGGTACCACGCCCCCTTTTCGAATAACGAAAATTTTTCTCCATGAGTATGGAATTAATATTGTATAAACATCTCGGTGTCAAGTTCCAGTCCTCTGCAATAAACACCTCCAGAGATATGCAGCATAGAAAAATAAATTTGCATGGGAGTTGCCACACCATCTTGTCCAATAACTCTCATTTTTCTCCATGAGTATGGGATTAGTTTCACATACATACAGACTAGGAATGTTAATCCCGGGGTCCTGGGATCCCTGTCTTTATTAAGTCCCGAAAATCCCGGGATTATTTGCTTAGAATCCCGGGATTTTCGGGATTTGTAATTGACACTGGCAATAATAGAAACACTTTATGTTGACCAGTTTTGGCTAAATTTCTTTTGTTTAATTAATATTTAAATTTTTTTTTATAAATGTGTAGCTCAATATACTTATAATACCTTGCGACAAACAATTCTGCACACAAAAAAATCAATATATTCGCCAAGCCAAGGGCCAAATATTGTAAAATTGCGTTCTTAATTTTTTCTCTCTGACGTCAGGAGTTTTTAAAAGAACTTTGAAATTTGAAAGATTTTAGTGATTCAAAAAATGTTTGAAAAATTTCAGTCCAATATACTTAAGAAAAAAAACAGTATGGATATCAAATGAAAGACACATTACATTTTTTGATGCGTAAGGGACGTGTAGGCATTGAAAATACCCCTTTATAATTTTATCCTTGAATATCCTTGAAATTTTGAATTCTTATTTTTGAAAAAATTATATGTTAAGGACCAACTTTATTAGTTTAAAAAATAAAATAGATTAAAGAGCATTTTCAATTCCTATTCGTCCTTGTGAACCCAAACAAATTATTTCATTTGGTACCCATATTTTTGTTTTACATTGCACTGAATTTTTTAAATAAATTTTGGAATTAATCATATCTTTGAAATTATAAAGTCTTTTTAAAAAAAGCATGACGTCAGAGAAATGCCAATTCATATGCAGTTAATTATATGTAATATGAGGTAGACTTTTATAAAAAAATGTAAATTTTGAATAAAGAAAAGGAATATAGATAAAACTGGTTGAATTAAGACGCTTCTTTTATTTCTGCCACTAGTATTATGAACTTCTTTCAGCCAAAAAATAAATTTTTTGACTTAATTTTTTTTTGCATCGAGCTTTTTTCGACATACCTTAAATTACTTTATCAGACATGTACACGCTAAAATATTATTAAATGCATATAAATTTAATTACTGTCTTTCGTTTTGTTACTTATGAAATAATTTTCGCTTTAAATAAAAAAGGACGTTCAAACCCATTTACTTATTAATTATTATATGGTAGGAAAGCTTCTCCAACCATATTGATGCAATTTTTTCATGTTAAGTTGTTGAAAAATAATAAATATCTAAATCCCGGGACAGATCCCGGGATCCCGGGATTGAACCAACGACATCCCGAAAATCCCAGGATGGTAAAAATCGAAAAAAATTATCGTCCCTAATACATACATATGTATTTCCATACTATGCTTGAGTACTTTTCCCCAAATATTTGAAAAAATCCAGTTCTCTCCCACAAATACTTACAGAGATATGTATGTATTATGAAAATACCGATTTGTATGGGAGGCCTTAAATTATCGGATTTACTTTCAGTCTAAGAACATCCTTGTAAAATCCGTACTAAGTGTGCCAAATGTGTTGTGATCTGGAAACCGGTTAAGGAAGTAGCCTATTTTTCAATCCAGGTCATAAACTATCTGTGTGCAAAATTTCGTTTTCAATCAGGCGGCAACTCTTAAAAAAGTTGCCTATTTTCCAATCTAGGTCATAAACTATCTGCGTGAAAAATTTCATGGAAATCCGTTCCGACGTTTCCGCGTATTAGTTTAATTAAACTTTTTTAGCAGGTGGTAACTCTTAAAAAAAGTAGCCTATTTTCAAATCAAGGCTATAAGCTATCTGTGTGCAAACTTTCATGCAAATTAGTTCAGTCCTTTCCGCGTATTAAATTAATTAAACTTTTTTAACAGGTGGCAATTCTTAAAAAATCAGCCTATTGTCCAATCGGGGCCATAAGCAATCTGTGTACAAAATTACATGCAAATCCGTTCAGTAGTTTCTGCGTGATGGCTTCCCGAAAATCCAAACATACAAACTTTCACATTTATAATATTAATAGGACGTATTAGTTTAATTAAACTTTTTTAGCAAGTGGTAACTCTTAAAAACTGGTGGCCTATTCTCAAATCTAGGTTATAAGCTATCTGTGTACAAACTTTCATGCAAATCAGTTTTTGAGAAGCCGTATTTCATTAAAAAATGTTCGTATTGAAGCTCTAAGATGCTAATTTTTCTTGGCTAAAAATTTTTAGGAGAAACTTATGTATGTAGGTATAACACTGGGGCGAGACGGAAATTGCTGGCGGCCAGTGTTGCCGCGAATCATTTTTAGTGGTAGCCAAATTCCTTTAAAAATAGGGCTAAAAAAGAGCTAAAAAAAGTCGCTGTGGCTAAAAATGGTAGCTACAATTTTTTACCAACATATACCAGTATATATAAGTATACACGCAAACATTTTCAATAAGTAATGGTATACTAAAACAATGAACTCTGTAAAAAAAAAACTTATATTTTATCCAACCAAAAACCTTTTTGTATAAAAGGGGAAATATACGACGCCAGCTTGCTGGCTCAATCAAGTGATTGTACTATCAGGCTTGAAGCATATAACTTACCAGAATGCTGGTACAATATTTATTTCTACAAATGAGATCGAGGAAAGATTGAAATGATTAGAGCCGAAATTTCATAATTTTTCTACCATTTTGTTAAACACTGTTTTTTTTTTTTAAATTCACAACGACAACATCGTGAGCTTAGTATTCCACAAACACGGCTTTGGCTCATATAGTGCAAGAAATTTCCGCCAAAATACTTTTTACTTAGAAAATTGAGCTAATTTCACTACTCACGACACCAGCATGCTGGTACAATCATAAAATTTTCAAATAGTTTTCGAAGTCGCACCAGCAGCTGGTACAATCACACCACAAGAACATGCACGGGCAATTGACTTGTTGGGCCATTTAAAAAAATTAAGCATATTAAGAGCCGTCAACTTATCTATTTTAAACTATAGTTAAATCGTTAATAGATAAGTTAACAGCCCTAATGCCGAATTTCCACTAGGCATTGAAATGAAAAAAAATGTATGCCAGTTGAAAAAATGCCATGTGGATATGAACTTAATTACTATTTTTTTAATGTAATGACACGATTTTTTTTTTTAATGCCCGACTTTGTCATTTGTCATTTTTGCCATTTAATGCCTAGTGGAAATTCAGCATAACACTTTTACAGTATGTACATATGTATAAAAACGTAAGGAACATACAATACATACTATATGTATATATATATCAGTCTTTCTTAGTTTAAGTAATAAAATTATAGTTTAAAAAACTAAAACCTCCCTATTATAATTGCCATTCGCACTGTCATCAGGTATGTGACTTGAGAATAGAAATCGCTGCATCTTTTAGGCGCATCAATCTATATATATAAAAATTAATGCCATTTTTCGTTGTGACTTTATAA
>NW_023458568.1:16119094-16169318 GCF_013731165.1 Rhagoletis pomonella | reverse complement strand
TAAGTTTTAAAATAGCTAGCAAATAATTAAATATATTTTTTTTTTTTATAAATGAGTTTGATTTAATATTTCACTTTATACGTAGCGAAGCACGTACCTGGCCGCTAGTATTACATAGTTACATCCCGAGCTAATAAAAGGAAAGTAAGAAGGTAAAAAAAAATTGTAATCTCGTGTACTAAAGTTGAATAATAAATAAACTAAACTAAACTAAATGAAAAAAAATAATTAGATCAAATTAAGCATATACAACTTTTTCATACCAAGTATGAATAAATTCTCCAAAGGGCTAAAAAAAAGGGCTAGGGGCAATTTTAAATTTATGTGGCCAAAAACAGTATGTGGTAGCTAAATCTAGCTACCAAAGGGCTAAAACGGCAACACTGCTGGCGGCAGAGATTTGACCATTTTGCTTTCTGAATTATTTATATTTGCTTTCTGAATTATATTGTTCTTCTCATTGAAGGGGGTAGATATGTAATGGATATGTACATATGTACATTAGACTGCATCACCAAAAAAAGTTGCGGTTTTTCCGCCAGGATTACAAAATCTATTATATTTTAAGACGTCCACCAAAATATTTCGCAAAAATATTAAGATTTAAGTGAGCTGGACCGATTTGAAAATACCTCCAAAAATGGAGTTTTTTATGAATAAAAATAGTTGCTTAAAGAAGTTTTTGAAAAAAGTCCCCTCAGATGACAAAACAGATTAAACTTAAAAAATCGGCATACAAATATTTAAAAATCTTTTCAACGGAATCGTAAGAATGAGATTTTTGATGCTGTTTTTTTACTTTTTTTTTTGATTTACGAAAAACTTGAATAACTGGGCCAAAACTATTCTGATTTAGACTTATGGGATCTCAGTAGAAAAGTATTTTCATACTGTTTTTATTTCTGTGCGAAAAAAAGTCATTCGGTTCCCATTTTTTTTTTTTCAAACACCAACACATCTTAATTCAACTTCGAATGACGTTCGCTCATCCTACCTTTCTCTTGCATCCTTTGAATGAGTTTATTAGCAAACAAATAGAAAGGGTGAGAAAATACCTTTCCAATGACACCTTTTAAGTCTAAATCGGAAGACTTAAGGTTCAGTTATTCAAGTTTTTCTTATACCAATCTTTGAAAAAAGTAAGAAAACAGCATCAAAAATCTCATCATTACGATTCCGCTCAAATTTTTTTTTAATTTTTTTAAATATTTTGTATGTAAATTTTTTAAGCTTGAACCGTTTTGTCATTTGAGGGAGTTAAAAAAAATCTTTAAGAAACAATTTTTATTCATAAAAAACTCCATTTTTGGAGGTATTTTCAAATCGTTCCAGCTTACTTAAATCTTAATATTTTTCCGAAATATTTTGGTGGACGTCTTAAAATATAATAGATTTTATAATTCCAATGGAAAAATAGTACTGATTTTTTTTTGTATGGGGAGTGATGCAGTCTAATGTACATACATATATGTGTACATTGGGGTGACCCTTAACCATATGGCACAATTTTAAATTTAATTTTTGTTAGGTCGCTCCCCCAGATTGGTGAATATTCATGAAAAAATGTGTTATCCAAAATTTTAGGTCAATCGGATAAAGTTAAAGCGTGCCGGCCGCCCCCCAAAAATTTAATATAAGTGCTCTTTTGCTTAACGTCTTAATTTAGTTTTTCATATTTTTAAAGGTATTTATTGAGAAATAAAATAATGTGAGCAAAGATTATACTCTTTCAGCCTGTTTGATTGGATAGGCTTGGCAGCCACCTTTTTGAGCAATTAAAATTTGTCCAATGTTTTCTTTTAAGTGAAACTGTGGCTGCCATTGTTTGAATCATACAAGAAAAATGCAAACTATCTTTAAATTGGATTTCAAAGTTAAAGCCTTACAGCTATCCCTAATTAGCGCGTGGATATTTGAAATAATAAAAAAGTAACCGAATTGCGCTTTTTTGTTTTTGGTTATTAGTTTTAAAGGTGCAGTACGCAAAAACTATATTTAAAAATAATTGTATATCGAAATGAATTTGCCTTATCGTTAGAGAAACAAATCAGCTGGGCCAAATTGGTATTTTACACCGACTTCCAAAAAAGGAAGAGGTTATCGGTTCGTCGGAATATTTTTTTTTTAATGTATGTTACCGCATAACTTTGGACCACGTCAACCGATTTCGATAATTCTCTTTGCATCGGAAAGATAGTGTCTCAGAGGTAGTCCCATACTAATCTGGTTAAGATCCGATCATTGGATCATGAAATATATATAGATATATATATATATTTTTTAGGCCGGTTTTTTTTTGCTAAAAATTACTTGTTATTGTATCCATATATATATTATCTATATATATGTATATATGAGGCGTTCCATACCACAACGGGCGGGGTTAACACTTCATTTGTTTGATTTGTTTAAAATTTTTAGGGTTGATGTATAAACATAAATAATAAATAAATATGAAATTTGAGCTTGATTAATACATTTATAAAAACTTTGCAGCACAAAAACAAAAACCAATCGATTTAATAATTTTCCATTCACTTTTTAAGTAAACGCTATTATTGATACCGACGGATGCACTGCGTTGCCTCTTGTGAACTGTATTGCCAACATAATCAGCTGTGCTTATATGTGTGAAGGATTTTTGTTAACGTTGGTGAAATTTATTGCAAATATTAAATGGATTCTGTGGCTTTTTTTATTGATTTCGATGAAAACACCAAGGAAAGTCAGGGATAATGTTGTGAATGTATTCGAGTTGCCGGATGAGGTGTGAGTAAATTTATTGAAGTCTTTATTTCATTTTAACTTGTGAGTTCCTTATACAGATTTGTAAAACAGTTCCGGCTTAACAAGTTAGCATTCAAGTACGTTTTGGAAATATTAATGCAGAAATTGCCTCCAGTTCGAAGATCATGTTCCATAACACCAGAGCTTAAATTAGAAGTCTGTTTAAGGTTTTTAGCTGAAGGGGGCTATCAGAATGGTACTGGCCAAGATTTTAATATTGGCATGGCACAATGCACAGTCTCTGTAGTACTCTCTGATGTACTAAACATCTTAGAAGCAACTTTATCTCCCAGATGGATTACTTTAGCAATGACGGACAATGAAAAACTTGAAGCGAAAAGATATTTTTTCGAAAAAACTAGAATTCCTTGTCATGTATGTAGACGGTACTCACATTAAAATTCTTAAACCAGCTGCAGGCAATGCACACCTTTATTATAATCGGAAAGGATATTACAGTGTTAATGCAATGATAGTAATAACTAAATGAGTTTGAACTTCTTCAATTTATTATTTATTTATATTCTTTTATTTTGCATTTTCAGATATGTGACCATAAGCAAAGAATAAGGTATGTGAACAGTAGGTATGCAGGTGCAAGTCACGATTCTTTTATTTGGGAAAATAGTGATGCTTCCACCTACTTCCAAGCGCAGTATGAAAATGGAGACAGAAGCACAAGACTGCTAGGTACAAAAAAATAACGAATAATCAAAGTGCGTATTTTAACTGTAATGATCTTCCATAGGTGACTCTGGATATCCACTGTTACCCTGGCATATAACACCCTTTCGAAGTGCAGGCGTTGATAGTCCAGAAAGCAGATTTAATAAAAGCCATAGTAAAGGCCGTAATATTGTTGAACGGACCATAGGCGTTTGGAAGAACTGGTGCCGATTAGAGATGGGCGCGGGACCAAATATTTAATCCCGATCCCGCCCATCCCGAAATTCAATTTTTAAGTCCCGAACCCGCCCATCCCGGTGGTTTTCAGAATTGTACCGCGGGTCCCGTGGGTCCCGATATCTATCTCTAAAGCAGGCTGCAAACGGACAACTCATTGAAACGATCGGTTGAGATTTCAACGTGTGACAAAAATGTTCATGTCTTTCAAATTAATTTTTAATAATAAAAATAATAATGAAAGATCTGGCATCTTCCGATTATTTTGTTTTGCTTTGCTGTTCGTTTTCCTCTCAATAAAACATTAGAAGAGCATATTTCAAACATCGTTTTTAAGGAAGATTTTGTGAATTTGCGGGGGTTGCGGTTTTATCGGGAGTGTCGGGAAAGGATTTTGGTCCCGTCCCGCCCGCCATATTTTTACAGATCTTCCCGATACCGCCCATCCCGGCCAATTTTAAATGAGTACCGTGGGTCCCGCGGGTCCCGCTATCCCGCGCCCGTCTCGAGTGCCGATGTCTCCTTTCTGCTCGCCAACTACATTATGCTCCTGAGAAAGTGGTTCAAATTGTAAACGTTGCGGCAGCACTTCACAACATTCGGATACATTATAATATTTCCGACGAATACCAAGAGGAAGTCTACGAACCCGATGAATATGTAGGCGAACCTGTACAACCTCAACGATATACAAATGAATCAACTAAAATTCGCAATGAGATGTTACGTAGCTTTTTGTAAAATAAAACTATTTATTATCACAAAATTCATTTTCATACATATTTCTTAATATTTAAGTAAAAAGCCTTCCTGGCAAAGTGTTGCACAAAGTTGTCTACACACTAAGGATGTAGATAAAAAATAAAATCATATCACTTCATTGATTTACATACACAGTATTTTCAAAAAACAGAAAAAAACTTAAATAATAAAGCCCTCCTGTTCAGAAAGTATTCAGGCACTACAGTTATAAAAAAAAAATCCAATATAAAATATAAACAAATCTCATAAAAAAATTGTCAGGGGCCACTTATTTTAAGAATTAAGGTGTCTGTTGACGTTATTTAACTCAATATTTAAAAGTTCCCTTTTTAATCTTAATTTTTCTATAGCAGCCTTTTCCATCACAGCGCCTAGCCTCTCTACTGATCTATTCAGTCTTTTTAAATGGTCCCTCATGTGTTGAAAATATTCCTGTTGGTTCTCAACAGCCTCAGACACTTTTTCGTACAGTCTTTCTTGAACCCCTATTTGCTTCTCTAATAAATCGAATTGCTCGGGTCTCCTTTTTCTTCTTTGGTTAGAAATATTTTGATCATTCTCAATATTTACGTCTTCGTGAGCTTCAATACCATCGTAATCTCTCCGAGTAGGTGGAGAAGTGTCCTCAGATATTCTCTCCTGCGGTACATCTCTCGTAGCAGAAGCTCTCATCTGTGGAACATTTCATGTAGATGGAACTGCGTCATCATAATTTCTCCCCTGTGGCACTCCAAACTGTTTGGAGTTTCTAATACCACCAACGCAATCATTAAGACACAGAAGGGTAGCAACTTCTTCCATAGATGTTAAGGGAATTTCCCTATTTTCTCCTCCACCAGTAGCATGTAGCTCTCTTTTGTTATGCGCGAGCTTCTTCTTTATCGCCGATTTATAGTCCGACCAAACCTGTGGTTCAAACTTAGTGAATAATATATTTTAGCTTTTCAACATTTCGCAAACCTTTTTCCATTCGGCAATGGTTTTTGATGGCGGTCCAATCGAATTCAACTCCTCTCGCACACTTTCCAAAAATCTTTCTACCAAATCAGGTGCATTTTTAGTAAAATTTTTTGCTATTTATGTCCGGATGCTCCTTCATTTTGGAAACTAAACATTTAAATTGCTGCCTGGTCGTTGTACGCTTCCTAAAACACATAAGTTTGTGTTTTTTTACAATATTACAATATTAAAGGGACAAATAATTGTGATTTTTCTTACATTTTATTGCTATCCATCTCATCGTTTTTAGTATCCGGAGCACAATGGCGCGTGAATGACAGATAGAGGAATTTGTACGAATCACGGATCGGATGCGTTTTCAATGATGCCACTTTTTTATTTCATTCGCAAACTGCATTAACCTCTTTTGACTCATCCGCAAACTGCATTATCGAGCGTTTTCGATAATACCAAACTCTGTCAAAAGTGAGTAAAACTCCCTCTGCAACCATCTGTCGGATACCATAATATGCATGAATATAAATTCAACACTCTATGTCTTAATACTGGGGGATTGTGTGCCAGCTAGGGATGCGTATCGCCAATGAAAATTCGGTATATCGGTATCGCGTTATTCTAAATTCGCAATATCCGATACCAATATATCTAGTAAAATAATATCGATATATTGAATATCTGAAATATCGAAAACGAAATGGTTAACATAGATATATTTTTTTTGCGCACCACGTATATTCGTAATTAAAAGGCAATAAGCATAAATTCAAATAACGAAGTTATTTTGGATAAGATGCACTTTAATGAGTTTGAAGAATCAGTAACCTGAGTTCAGCAACTTTGATTTACCCCTCCTCACAAGCAAGTCTAATACTTTCAAAGAGACACACCTCTTCATATGTACATATATATGTATTTCTAAATGGGAAGCACAAATAGTACCGTTCAATTGGTTTTCCAGAGGACCTCAAAACACAGAATTTTTAAGTTTTTTTTTCGGTATACAAAATTTCATTATCAGTTGAATCTGCTGAAGAAATGCCATACAGCAGCTCTGGGTTGTCTTGGTTAGCATATACCACTTTTATGCAGGAAGTATTTTGCTTTTGCTGTAGATTTACTTGAAGAAATAAATTTACGAGCATTTATTTCTTGAAAATTGCAAACTGATTTAAGAAATTTTGATATTTTTATGAATTTTTGTTCTTCATGGTTACTACGCCAAAAGCTGTTTTGCGAGAACGAACACATTTTCCAACATGTACTCAATTTTATTTTCAATTCAGAAGCCTAGAGAACGTAGAGAAAACTTTCCGATATTTTAAATATCGGAAGAAAATATTGTATCGATATCATATCGCAACACCTGATATCGTTACAAATTAACCGATATGTTGAACAACGGTTGTTATATTCAATGACAACAACAGTGCAAACAATTTTAATGCAGGGTGCCGTAATTGTATTGCATTTCCTTCTACCGATTGGGCAACTAAGTGAAAGGTACAGGAATCGCGAAATAAAGATTTTAAAGCATATCGTGAACGTTTTAGAAGAAAAAACTTCAAGGCACGGTAAACTTGAGATGTGTTTCACTGTCTACTTGATTCTTCCGATCCTCTTATTACAGGCCTTTACAAACAGTCAGAAAAAAAAATCATTTGATCCAGAAGTAATAGACGTGCTTTTAGAAGAGAATTTCGGACATACAGAAACTGAATCTGATGCTTCTGATGGGGAATTAAACTTTTATCATGCACTATGCCGTTTTCTCATTGTTTCTATCTTAAGTTATCTTTATGGCCCGTTAGCATCATTATAATTATCAAAGTACAATGATTTTATTTTTCAGAGTTAAGAACACGAAGTAAATGAATAAATGGAGAGAGTGGAGCATGCGGATGATCTATTTGTATTATTTTTCACCAAATACACATTTTTCAAAAAACAAAATACTTTTTTAAACGGTGTTAGTACACAAAATAATGGAATAATTTTATAAAAATTATATTATATTTGCCTTTTGTATATGTCTACATCATTTTCAGGGGAAAACCGGTTAAAGACTTTTGAGCATCAAGAAAAAATTAATTCCATTGCAATGTACATAAATAAATAAGCAAATTCTACATTTGAGCAATACCTCTTGTATGCGCGTAAACTCGCCAAAATTTAGTCTTAACTCAATACGAAAACATACATATTTCAAGTAAATATATTTGCGTTGTAACAACTTATAACTTGTATCGTTATTGTATTGTTTATAAATAAATATGTACTATTAAAACCATTAACAACTAACGATCGACACGCCTCAACTTTCACCAATTGACCTGAAATTTTGAATAACACATTTTTTTCATGAATATTCACCAATCTAGGGGGTGTGACCTAACAAAATCCGATAAATTAAAATAAAGGCCACCCTAGTGTACATACATCGAGCGTTATTTTTTTTTTTATTAATCCCAACGGTTTTTAAACCGACACGAAGGGCGCAGTCCGCATAACGTATAGAACCTTTTGTTTTTGTTTTTTGGTGCCGAGTCGTGGAAACAGGAGTTTGTTAAGTGACGAGATCTAAAACTGTTCAGCTACAGAATCAAATTCATCAGCTGATTGGATATGCTAAAGACATTATTTCAATTATTGAGAGTGGAAATGATAGTTCCACTGCTGCGTGCTGGAATGAGAGTTAAAATCTTGACATAAACAACGGAATGATTCGTTTAGTTCAAAATTAGTTTTGCATGGCTTCAAAAATAGAGGTCGAAAGTGTCTTGACACTTGAGAGGGAACATTAGAATTTACCTCAGCCAGAAGGGCCGGGCTATTAATCAAGCCTGTCATTAATTTTACGATAAATATTATACCTAACATTTCTATACGACTTGCGAGTGTAGTCAAATTTAAGAGCTTGAGAGAACTAGTGTAAGTGGGGACATTGTAGTCTGAATCCCAGTTAAAATCGCGCAATGCAAAAAACAAGAATTGTTTTTGAATTGATTCAATCCTTTCTGAATGAATAGCGGGGATTCCAAACAATAGATCCGTATTCTAGTATAGGTCTTAATAAAGTGGTAAAATAGCCTTTGTAACATAAGGATCTTTGAACTCTTTTGACTGTAACATCAATATGAAATTGAGTTTGGAATCCATTGTGATAACAAAATGGACAAAATTGGATACCTGCTCCAGATTTTAATTTGATATTGAATAAACAGCTGGTTGAATAGCCCTTCGAGAGAAACACATAACTTTACATTTTTAAGGTTTAGTGCCAAATAGTTTGCACTACACCAACTATCCACGTTGCTTAGATCCGCTTGTAACAAATACCTTTCTTGGATAGGGGACAATGATTTAAAAAGTTTCACATCATCGGCATACATTAAAACTTTTGAATATTTTATTATAGAAGCAATATCATTAATGAATGATGAGGAACAGAATCGGACCAAGGTGGCTTCCCTAAGGAACTCCTGAAGAAAGTTTAATGATGTTGGAAGAACAATTTTTAAAAATAACTCCTTGTATTCTATCAGAGAGGTAAGAAGAGATCCATTGAAGAAGACTGGCCTGAAAGCCGATTAGGTCGAGTTTACGGATGAGTTACGAGTGACATACTTTGTAAAAATCTTTACTGAAATCGGTGTATATTGCTTCGGTATGAAAATTTTCTCTAAAACCGTTTGAGAAATGAGTTGTAAGCTCCAATAAATTAATGATAGTAGATTTTCCTTTAGAAAACCCGTGCTGAGATTGTGAAATTGAATAAGATATAGAATATGTCATCTGATTAACATTAATGGCTCGAATAATTTGGGGAAGGCGGAGAGCTTCGCTATGCCTCGATAGTTTTCTATAGAAGACCTGCTACCATTTTTGTGAAGTGGTATTATGAAAGATTCCTTCTAAGCTTACGGAAAAACTCCATGTTTTAGTGGCAAGTTGAATAGAGTTGCTAAAGGTTCATAGATATTCTCAGCGCAGTTTTTAAGGAAACAGGTCGAGATATGATCAGGCGCAGGCCTAAATAACGCTTTTAAGGTTTTTCAATAGTGTTAAACTTCATCGGAAGAAATTGCTCTAATAAAAGCTGAGTTAATCGTACAAAGTTCATACGGATAGTCTCCACTCGTATAGGAGTCTACCGAATAATTGGACCTAAAGAACTGGGCAAACATGTTGGCAATAAGTTGGCTGTCGCTAGACACAGTATTGCGATAGTGCATAGCGGACGGAAATCCATGTACCTTACGCTTTGAATTTACGAAACCATAAAATGATTTAGGATTGTTAATTAAATTCTTTTTAATTTAACATAAACATGACTTATAACATTTCCTATTTAGTGCAAAGTAGCAATGCCGCAAAACCGAGTACTTTATGTAATCGCCGTGTAAGCCCGTTCTTTTATACAGTTTAAAAGAACTTTTAAAGTTCTTTGTTAATTTTTCTGAAATTAGCTTTCGCAAAAACATATCTAGTAATTGAACTATACAACTTATTGCTATGTATTTCATTTATGGTTTAACTCAAAACAATCATCGAATCAGAAGCCGTAAGCATTGCAGTTACGGACTCAAGTAAAGAAACTAGCTGTGTACGTACTGATATGGCAGAATTAGGAGGGATGTAGCAAAGAGTTAAATAAACATAACTATTACCAGCCTGTACACGTACACATTTAAGTTCGGTATATTCAATGACAGGAACACTAGCTTCCTCGGATGGTATCGACGAATGCACCTTAAAACAAGTAAGAAAGTCTAAGTTCGGGCGGAGCCGAACATTAAATACCCGGCGCAAGTATTAAATATATGTCTTCCTCCTTTCCGAAAGCTACCGCTACATCATAAGCCGGGGTGTATATATTTTAAGAAAATCAGCGTCCTTAAATTTCGAAATATTGAAATTTCAAGCATTTCTGAAATTTACCGTTATATGAAAATCGGCCTCAATTTTAGTCCGATTTCAACAATTTTCAACGGTTTGCTTTTATGTGGCAAGCACAATAACCATACCGAGCTTGGTACAAATTGCTAGAACGGTTAGCGAGATACATATATGTGATCACAAGTGGGCGGTGCTACGCCCATTTTCCAAAATTTTGTCATAAACGTATTTCTTGGTAAAGAATTGTTGCAACCATCAATTTTGAATAAATTAGCTTCAATATTTACTGATTTATCGAAGATTTTGTATTTCTCGAAATTACCGTTATATGGGATGTGGGCGTGGTTATTGTCCGATTTTAGAAATTTTCGGCCATTTGGTATGCTGTACCAGGCCCAACAAATGTGCCAAGTTTGGAAGAAATTGGTGTAGCGGTTACCAAGATATACACATGTAACCATAAGTGGGCGTGGCTACAACCATTTGCCAAAATTTTGTACTATTCTTATTTTTGAATTATCTTCAGTAGTTACTAAAATATCGCAGTTTCCGTTTTTCTGAAAATTACCGTTATATGAGAGGTAGGCGTGGTTATTGTCCGATTTTTAAAATTTTCAGCCATTTAGTATGCTGAGGCCGAGGTATAAACTCTCCTGCCGCGTCCGGTGGCGGGCCGTATGGGCTCGCACTGGGGGTGCTGGGGGTGGGCATACTGAGGCCATTTCTAGGGGGTACCTGGCGGTAGGTATAAAACGCCCCCCTAATCCAGGGTGTCATGCGTCACCGTGCCCATTGGACGGTTTGCAGTCAGGGGGTTTTCCGACTGTATTCTAACGGCGCCTCCCGGATACCTGTCCGCCTCCGGGAGTAACGGTGGACTTTCTGCGGCATGGGGCTCTGCCGTGGTCGACCGTTTTTTCCCCTTTCCCTTTTTCCGGCCGCCGAAAGGCTTCTGCTTATTAGGCGGCCAAAGAACCAGATGATAATGAACAAAACAAAAGAAGCCTCGGAACCCTGCACGGGTAGTGCCGCCGCTGGACACGGCGAAGTTAAGTCCAATAAACCTACCATCTCGGGAACCGCATCGACGGCGCCGAAGACAGGGCCTACACGGCCCAAACAGATTCGGCCCTCCGCAGAATCTGGAGGGAATGCTAAGCCCCCAGAGGGAAAGCATACTTCCAGCGATACCGGCAAAACTATACCCCTCGAGGGAAAGTCGAGGCCGGTGGGGAAGCTGCGGACGGCCCCTCTCTCCACGCCCATCCCGGGCACATCCAACTCACAGGGGGTAGTAACCGAGCCCAAGTCCTCCACGGACAAGCCGGGAACTACTCCTGTGAGTAAAACAACAACCGGGGCAAACGACCTGGATCGGCGCCCCAGCTGCTCCAAAGCGGCGAAAATAATTCCGCCCTCCGTCAGGGCTCAGCGCGACCGAAGGGCAGCCCCTAAGGTTATTAAAAGACTGGGCGTCATTCCACACGACCAGCTGACGGAGGAGCAAAAGGCCTCCCTCAAGTGGGCAATGGAAGTCTTCGCCGCCAGCGATAAGCGATCCTCCGGGAAGGGCGGTAAGGACATACCATCCACTAATGGGAACCCACGGAAGGACCTAGGCCAAAAGAGACAACGATCTCTGGACGACACCACGAGTGGATCCAAAAGGCATAGGACTTCCTCTCCCTCTGTCCGTCCGTCCATGGCCGTGTCCACCACGAAGCCATTCAGCGAGGCCGCCAAAGAGCACCTCACGCTGGCGGTGTTGGACAAGGGCCATCCGGACGGCCACATCAGCACGGACAATTGGAAGTCCGTACTGATGGGTCTATGCAGGGTGTATAAGGGGATACTCCAGAAGTATCCCGGCCCTGCACCAGTCGTTCGTGATGCTGGGTGGCATCAGGGGCGGGTAAAGCTGGTGGCGTGTGCAGATGAACGCGCGGTCCGGCTTTACAAGGAAGAGATCTCCACGGTTGGACAGCTGTGGCCCGGGGCAGACTTAGTTGCTGTTCACAGGGATGAAATCCCTAACAGGCCGCGAGCCTGGGCCTGGGTCCCAGCTGAACCATCAAAGCCAGAGGAGATTCTTGAGTTTATCCGACTGGGCAACGAAGGACTGCCCACAAGTGATTGGAGGATAGTCCGAGTTGGCGAGACCAAGGGGAAGCAGCGTTTTGTTGGCTTTGTCATCAACGATGCTTCCGTCCCAGTTCTCGAGGGTTGTGGTGGGGTAATAAGCTACGGCTTTTACTCCATCACGGTGAAAATCCACCGGAAAACGGAGCAACAAGGGGAGGAGGCGGGCAACGCCTCGAGCGGACCCACTCCTCCCGTTAACTCTACCGACGAAGGGGCCAACAACACAGGCAACGCCTCGAGCGGACCTGGCGCCTCCGAGTCGGCATCGGTGGCAGACAGCGCGGGGTCCACAGGAAACACCACGAGTGGACCTGGGGACCTACCAACGGGTGTACCCGAAACCGCGTCAGATACTGAGAGCGACACGAGCTCAGTATCTGCCTACGTAGGGTCGGTATACAGCCGGTGGGCAATGCTGAACGAGGACCAGCTTCTGGACTCCGAACCGGAGGAGGAGGTTAATGACATCACAGTCATTGGCGCAGCCGAACGGGAGGAGCTAGAAGCGATGGACATCACCGACTCTGAGGATGGTGCAGATCCTACAAATTAATCTGCACCATTCCAAGGCAGCCTCTGCTGCCCTTCTTCTTCGCCTCAGCAATAAAGCTGAGGACTTGATTCTAGTCCAAGAGCCTTGGATCGTTAGAAACAAGGTTTGCGGACTGAACTCTGATGCCTACCAGGTTGTAACAGCTCCAGTAGCAGGTAGGATCAGAGCTTGTATTCTGATTAAAAAAGTATATTCTTATTTTTTACTCTCCCAATACAGCGACGAGGACACTGTCTGCATTAGCGTCCAGCTGAAGGAGAGCGTGATCTGGCTGGCAACATCCTACATGGCCCACGACTGCCATGTTTTTCCACCCTACAGACTGGAAGAAGCTGTGAAGGAAGCAAATCGCAGGAAACTCTCGGTCATAATAGGGGCAGACTCTAACTCGCATAACACGATCTGGGGCTCAAGCGACACCAACTCTCGAGGTGAGTGTTTACTTGACTTTGTTCTTTTATATAATCTCACTGTATGTAACCGCGGGCGCGACCCCACTTTTGTGACCTCTGTTAGAAGCGAAGTGCTGGACATCACCCTTGTTTCGAGCGGTTTATCTGATCAGATAAGGGACTGGCAGGTGTCCAAAGAACACTCTTTCTCTGACCATCTCTACATTAGCTTTAAGCTCAATTTTGATCCTGCTCCTTTAACAGCATACAGGAACAAGAAGCGAACCGACTGGGCAAAGTTTAAAAATACGCTGTCGGTCTCTCTACACAGATACGCTTCTCACGATAAGTCCTGCTTATCGTTAAGATCTGATGAAGCGAGTCTCTCGAATACGAAGGTTGTTTCTCTCGGTGAGCTGGACTCATCGTCAAAAATTGATGAAGCAGTGAACTTTGTGACAAATGCCTGTAATGCTGCTTTCAAAGCCTCCTGCCCAAGCACCCTCCCGAAGGGCAAAAAGAAACCCCAGTGGTGGAATCCTGAGATTTCAGCACTGAGGAAGAACAGCAGGAGGCTTTTCAATCAAGCTAAACGAACAGGTCTTTGGCAACCATACAAAGACGCACTCAAAGTTTTCAAGAAGGCCATAAAGAGGGCAAAACGCGAATCTTGGCAAAACTTCTGCGACAACATAGAAGAGAACTCTGAAGCCAACAGGCTGAGGAAAGTTCTCTCAAAATCTTCTTCAAGTATGAACTCTATCCAGAAGCCTAACGGTGACTGGACACATCATGTAGCGAAATGCTGGAGGTCCTTATGAGCACTCACTTCCCGGGCTGCTCAGATGACACCCCCGATTTTTCGCCCGGTCCTAGGACCTACTTGTCTCTGGGTGATACCGTTGGGGACATCGTAAGTGAGGAGAGGGTGGAATGGGCTTTAATGTCCTTTCAGCCCTACAAATCTCCTGGCCTTGACGGAATCTTTCCCGCTCAACTACAGGAAGCTAAAGACATACTGTGTCCCATGCTTTCTCAGATTTTTACAGCCTGCCTAACTCTGACTCACATACCACACGAGTGGACAAAGGCAAAGGTTGTATTCATACCAAAAGGAGGCAAGGCCGCTCATGTGAAACCGAAGGATTTCAGGCCTATAAGCCTCACCTCGTTCTTCCTCAAAACTCTAGAGAGGCTCATCGACGAATATATTCGACGGAATATTAAAGCTGAAAACCTCTCCTCGAATCAGCATGCATATTCCAAGGGGAAATCCGTGGAGACCGCACTCCATTAAATCGTAGCTACGATCGAAAAAGATTGGCCTTAAAGGAATACACGCTCGGAGTTTTTCTCGATATCGAGGGTGCTTTCAACAACGTCTACCCGAAGTCTGTTGTTAACTCCCTTCTTAGGGCGGGGGTGCAGCGAGGTCTGGTGGATTTTGTTGAGCTCCTTCTAGGAAAAAGAACTATTCTATCAGAACTAGGGGATGGTTCCATTACAAAGTATGTGACCAGGGGCACCCCCCAAGGGGGCGTTCTCTCCCCTCTACTCTGGAATCTAACAGTGAACACCATACTTCTAAGCCTAAAGAGCACCGGTTGTCAAGTCATAGCGTACGCCGATGACATAGCAATCGTTGCAACGGCCAAACATCTTCAGGTCCTGAGTGAGTTGTTGCAAAACGCACTCGGTCTGGTAAACATCTGGTCCAAGGAATGTGGACTTAGTGTCAATCCTGCCAAGACAGAAATGGTACTTTTCACAAGGAAGTATAAAACTCCCTTACTCACTCTTATAAAACTCACTCTCTCAACCGAGGTGAAATAC
Organism: Rhagoletis pomonella; assembly: GCF_013731165.1. Classification (NCBI taxonomy): domain Eukaryota; kingdom Metazoa; phylum Arthropoda; class Insecta; order Diptera; family Tephritidae; genus Rhagoletis; species Rhagoletis pomonella. The sequence goes on along the minus strand of NW_023458568.1, from coordinate 16,154,090 downwards.
CTTGGTGTTATTCTGGACAGGAAGCTGAACTGGAAGCGAAACACTGAAGACCGCTCCAGGAAGGCCAATACTGCCCTGTATGCCTGCAAAACGGCTATAGGCAAAAAATGGGGAATAAAACCACATATAGTACACTGGATGTACACAGCTGTGATAAGACCCATCCTTTTCTACGGGGTCACCGTATGGTGGCCTGCTCTAAACAACACCGTATCCAGAGCCAAGGTGGAACGTGTGCAGAGTACGGCTGCCATGCTCGTCACGGGAGCCCTGCCCACTATACCCACAAAATCCCTGGAAATAATCTTAAATCTTCCACCTGTGGATCTCTACGGCAAATTTCAGGCCGGCTGTAGTGCGGCTAGGCTAAATACAATCCAGCCGTGGAGGGACCTCAGATTCGGGCACGCAAAAGTACTTGAAACTCTACCGGATAATCTACGACAGATAGATTATACCACTCCTCTACTCTGTTTAGATAACAAATTCTCCACAAGAATCCCAGAGAGGAACGAGTGGGAAAGGGCCACAGACCTGAACCCAGGGTCTACGGCCATATATACAGATGGTTCCAAGCTAAACAAAAGAGTGGGTAGCGGGATCTACTCTGACGAACTCGCGCTAAATCTCAGTTTTCGCTTACCGGACCACTGCAGCGTTTTTCAAGCGGAATTAAACGCCATAATGGAGCGGCTCGGTGGCTTATAACCTCCGCCCCCCCAGGACGGCCTACCTCTATCTATTCTGACAGCCAGGCTGCTATCAAATCTCTCAATTCTAACGAAGCAACGTCCAAAGTAGCCATCGAATGCAGAAATACTCTCAACCTGCTGGCATCAAAATGCTCCTTGACTGTTGTATGGGTCCCTGGACACAGGGACATCCCTGGCAACTGCCTAGCCGACGAGCTGGCAAGGAGGGGGAAGCAACTTTCTGTAGTCAATTCTGCTCCGAATGCGGGCATACCTCTAACCTCCTGCAAACACAGACTAAAGGCGAAACTCGTTGAGGAGGTAAATATAAGATGGGCTGTGGAAACCACATGCCATATTACCAGGCAAATATGGCCAAAGATTGATGTAAAGCGATCCATAGCTCTCACTCGGCTGGACCGCTCCTCTCTCAGATTAGTAGTCGGGGTAATCACCGGACACTGCCTGATGGGCACACACGGAAAAAGGTTGGGATACCTCACCAACGATTTCTGTCGCAGTTGCAGAGACGAGGAGGAGGTGGAGACCATCGAACACTATCTCTGCCACTGTCCCGCCCTGTCCAATATGCGCAACCAATTCTTCAACAAGTACTTTGTAGATTGTTTAGCCGATTTGAACTCGGCGAACGTTCTCGACTTTTTGTGCTATATAAAACGCACTCGGTGGTTCAATTACTAAGGGAGGGAAAGAAACAAATGGCTTCGGCCAGTGGTATCACAACGGGCTTTTCCAGCCCACGTGTGCTCCGCGTTCTGCGCGGGGCAGCCACTCTAACCTAACCCTAGTATGCTGCACTAAGGCCAACAACTGTGCCAAGTTTGGAAGAAATTGGTGCAGCGGTTACCAAGATATACACATGTAACCATAAGTGGGCGTGGCTACGCCCATTTTCCAAAAATTTATAATATTCATGTTTTCCGTCTGAAACTCATTGTAAGTATCAATTTTAAGTGAATTATCTTCAGTAGTTACTAAAATATCGCAGTTTTCGTATTTCTTAAAATTACCGTTATATGGGAGGTAGGCGTGGTTATCGCCCATTTTCAATACCATCCGTCCTACGCCCAAAACAAGTTCACGTACCAAGTTTCGTTAAGATATCTCAATTTTTACTCGAGTTATCGTGTGCACAGACGGACGGACAGACAGTCACCGCTTAATCGATTTCTCTTTTCATTCTGATCATTTATGTATACATTTGTCTATATCTATCTCGATTCGTTTTGCCTGTTACAAACAAACGTTATGTGAACAAAGTTATAATAACCTTGTGCACAAGTGCGCTCGGGTATAAAAAGAACACCACCGCCAAATCTGCCCTCACGGTCGCTCCTGTATATTTGATATTCATTTGGGAGAATTTAAAATATGAGGTTTGAGCCATGATTCGGTCAAGGAAATAATATTGTAATTGCAGTCAAAACCTTTTAAATATAAGTCAGTTAATTTGGTATTCAAACCTCTAACGTTTTGATAGTAAATACTTAAATTAGACTTGCGAGTTAGTTTTTTGAAACAGAATTAAGATTAGAAATTTTAGCTATCTACGTTGTTATTACTTTTATTAGGTTTATACCCAAACTCGCGAACAAACGCCCTGGTCGGCCAAAATGAATTATTTAGTAGTGCATCAAATCTTCGGCAGCTACATCAGTTTTAAAAGAGCCAACTTATCGCGATCATATTTAAAATGAAATTTACGAATAAATGCATCTTTAGTTTTAATTTTATTCGATATGTATGATTTTATATCATCCGAAGAAGTGTCCTTAGCAAATCCAGAGACAAAGATTGATCTTCTCGGAGGAATTCAACCAACTTTTTGCTAATGATGTCTGATATGCGGGATTCCGAAATATTCGGAGGAACTAAGTTAGAGAGTGCAGGTTCAGATGTTGATGGCAACACTGTTAAATCAATGATTTGATTGACGTTATTATTTTTAGAGGTAGACCTAGTGAATATGGCTTTAGATAGCGGAGACTCCAATACCTGAGGGCATGGAGAAGAAAGATTAATAAGTTCCAAGGACTGGGACGAAGAATTTTTCTGACTAGATTCAGTGATTATCTTTCTAAGAGGACTAATAACACGCCTACCTTTATTTTCTCGGCTATCCTCAGAGTGTGGAGGGTTTTCGGGACATGTGAAAGACTTAAACATTTTTTCGTAATGCTTAAATTTCTCAACAAGTACCGACAGATCCTTCCCAATTTCAGAAAAATCATTGCTGGACTGCCTAAAGAATTTAAATAAATCAACTTCGGTTGATCTACATTTTTGACAAGACCAGCGAAGACCCTTTCCCACATTAGCGTCTAACGCCCTGTCGCTCAAACCAGCACATTTTATATGGGCAATCCTATCACAAAGCCAGCATGACACATAGGAGGCGTTTTTAACGTCGCAATCGGCGTAAATGCACGACATATTTAAAATGACATTTATGTCTGTATAGGTTTTAGTTTATGCATAAAATATAAGAAGCAAAAAATCCAAAACAGTTTTGAAAGCGATGTAAGAGAAAAACAATCTACTGGTAAATAACAATTTGAACGCTATGTAGCGAACAGTTTTAAATACACTGTATTTTGTTACTTAATAAACACAACGCAAACAGCTGTGAAAAGGATGAAACAGCAGAAAAAGCAAAAAGAGCAAAATCGATGTGCACAAACAAAAACAATAATAGTTATGGATAAACAAAAGCAATTGACAAAGCAATATATTATATGAAACAAAAGACTCGGCACATGCAATTAAGAATATTAAGTTAAATTGATCAAATTCACAGGAAACCATGATGTTCTACTTATCTTCAATAGTGCACCAAACGTTTATTAACACTTGTGTTGTAATATTTACTTTATTAAAGTTGACAACATTATAAAATATGAATTTTTATCAGAGCACAAAAAAGCACAGCTACACAGCTTTGACGTTTCCGTAAAATCTTTTTTGCAGCAATAACACGTAAGAAACTGAGTTGTTCTCTTTTGAGGTCAATATAATATTCTAGGATCAAGCAAAAGAGCGGAATTCGCAAGAATACGTTGATTACAAGCCATTTTAGTGTTATGCAGACTCCGGTTCTTTAAATTCATTTTTTTTTCGTAATTACTGAATTTGACCCAAACAGGGCAAGCGTTTGAAAAAGGATAATTTAGGAATTTAAAGACTCTGAGCGAGCGAAATTCGCTGAGGCGGTTACAGCTTTAATAAAGTAGAAGAAGAGCGTGCATAATAATTATATCGCGTATAGTCAGTGTGGCTGACTTCCAAAACGTATCAATACAATGTTTGGAAACTGTTAGTTGAGATACATTGCAACCATATACATTGCATATTTTAAATATTCAATATAGCAATGAACAATTTTTCTGAATTTTTCATTTCTAAAACACCAATGCTAACCAATAACAAACGAAGCATCAACTTTGTTTCTGATGCGCTGATTGATCGAGCGATGCGTTTCGATAACTTTTCGGCTGCGTTTTGGAACAGTATACATTGTCAATATTTTGAAGTTCGGCGTTATGGAACCTTATACATTGTACATATGCAAAGCAATTGACGTTTTGGAAGTCAGGCTGTATTCTTACAGTTTCGGGCCTTTTGATTGATTCTAGAAAAAAATATTGACCTTAAATGCGAATAACTCATTTACTTATGTACGTGTTATTTCTATGGAAAAATAAACGTTCAATGTGCGACCTTTAGAATTATCGTAGAATCATGGGAAAATCATGGAGGATCATTACTATACCAAATACTACAATTTGTGTCGGGGTCACGTCGCATTGCAAATTGTTCATCAAATTCTCGTTTTTTGCCCCTATTTCATAAATAAAAAGAGATACAAAAAAATGTATATGATAAACTTGTAGGAAATTCAATTTAAATTCAAGTTGATCAACAATTTCTACAATTTAGCTCAATAATCCATGAAAATTCCACACTGCCTCAACATCAAAGCCCAATATCGCAAGGAATATCGATGCTAGCGATTTGGTGATCAGGAATTTTTTTGTGGAAATTGCACTTTCTTCCATATAAGTATAAATTTCTTATGGAATAAAATGCGGGATACCGTTCCCAACAAAATTTTGAAAAAAGCAGCGCTAGTTTTTTTCAAATTGCACTTGTTATATAAAAAAAAGCAAAATCCGTCACAACAAAAAAGTCCGAAAAATCAACAGGATTTTTTAGCCGTTTGAAACTTGCACTTACTAATAGTAGACAAACGACTAATCGTTTTCTCGTTCAATAAGCTAATAATAAACTATTCCCACTCACTTATTGAACGAGTAAACGACATTGAAAATACCATCGATAATCGACTAATAGTCGGTTATCTACTACTAGTCAACACTCGCAATAGGGGTGTAGATTTATAGGTTGAAATTTTGATGAACATTTAAATTTTGTATAAAGTTTGAAACTGTGATTTATACGGTTTTAGTTAAAGCTTGGACAATATTTTTATAGAAAAATAACAAAAAAATTAGCGCGAAAAACACTATAAATATTTAGAAAAAAAAACCAACTCGGGGTCATTTGTTTGAGTCACTGTATATAATGTATATACATTAGACTGTGTCAAATAAAACGAACGTTTTTTTTCTTTCGGTCCCATATCAAAATTTCGTTGTGGGTTACAAAAAAATAATGTCGGCAAAATTTCAGCCCTCTCTCTTCATTTTTCAGTTAGCGCTCGCAAAAAAAAGAATTTTCAATGAAGAAAATGTTGTTCCGTAACTTTATTTTTTATAAACAATTAAATGTAACAAATAAAAGAAAAACCTTAATGCAGTTTTGTAGAGAATTAACTTCTCTACAAAGACAGTCATACATCAACTTTAAAAAAAAAAATTCGTGATTTTTAGAGCTAATAAAAGTGAATTCTTTTTTCTTTACTTTTACTTTTAAAAACTAATTAAACAACTTTTTGAGAAGCAAAACTTAATTACTTTATGAAATTTCATGATTTAAACAAACTAGTTTTAATACTTTCATTGATCCCCATATCGTATTTTAAAAGATAAACATGATTTTACTTTGAAGAACAATCAAGATGAAAAAATAAAATTTGTATTTTTTAATTTTGTTGGCTTAAAAATTTCTAAAAACGCATCAATATTACTATTGCAAAGATGGTCATTTCACATGCACATGTCACTAGCACAAGTATATTAATGTTAACCAGTTTTTCATTATAAAATTTGGGGTTGTATTGTGATTAATCACACTGTTCTGCGGTCGGCTGGGGAATTGATGAAAGCACGTTTTTCTGAAAGCCTGGATTGTATAGAGAAAAGTAATTTCTCAGTTTTCCCTGCTTTGCGATTTTAAGAGTTTTTTTTTAATACAAGTTGGTGGTCGCAGAGCCGCATTTAAATCACTTAAAAGTGGTTAAAATGCAAATATTTATACAATCATAAGATCTGAATTCGCAATTTATTTTTAACAAAAGCGGCCACTATGGGTCGCACAGTGGGGCAAAAAAGGTTGCTGTGGACAACTGACTTTTGAGAGCCCAAATATGAACCGATTGAAAGTTTCTTTTTTTTAAATGAAAGACAATTAAATTTCGCGTCTACCTATCCATGGCGATTTTTTTAAATAGCTAGTTTTTTTATTTATTTATGTTGAAAAATGGAAGAAAAAAAAATTTTACGTTTGAATGCTTCCACTTTTTTGGAAAACACTTGAAATTAATTTCAAATGTCTGCAATTATTTGAAAAATTATTCATAAACATTTCTTCATAGGATACATTTAATTAAAAGATGCATTTCATTTGTAATCTATACTAATATATATATTGAAAGCCGTTTTTTTCGTTTTTTTCTGTTCGAAAAACTCGAGAACAGCGGTACCTATATTTTTGAAATTTTGGACATCGACTTCAGACTATTCAGGGATGATAATAGAAGAAAAATAATTTCGATTTATCAAGTATAGAGATATATAATATCAATCCCACACTCATGGAAAAATGGGAGTTATTGAAAAACGAGGCGTGGCTCCTCCCATGCAAACTGAATTTATCACACCCCATACACATTCTAATGTGAGAAATTCAGTTTGTATGGGAGGTGTCACGCCCCGTTTGTCAATATCTCCCATTTTTCCATGAGTTTGGCGTAGATATTCAGCCCTATCGCCAATTCCATGTGAATAAATCGTTCCCATAATTTAACAATTTGTTTTTGTTTTGCTTTATAATTTTTGGGAATATTTGTTCATGTGAAATTCGCAATAGGGCCGATTTATATATCTCTATACTAAGTTGCAGCACTCTACGATGAATACTTCCAGAGATATGTTTTGTGAAAACTTCAGTTTGTATGGGAGGTGCAACGCTCCCTTGATATATCGAAATTACTTTTCTTCTATTATCATCCTTTGGGGTTCTAGAGTCGGTGTCCAAAATTTCAAAAATAACGTTACAGTTGTTCTCGAGTTTTTCGATTAGAAAACAACGGCTTTAAAAATATATATCAGTATAGATGACAAATTAAAAACATTATTTTATTAAATGCATCCTATGGCAAAATGTTTATAAATAATTTTTTAAATAATTGCAGGCATTTGAAATTTATTTCAAGTATTTTCCAAAAAATTGGAAGCATTCAAAAGTAAAAATGTTTTTTGACATAGAATACGTCTTACGTTTCGATATGGAGGATATGCTGAAATTTTGTAGTTGTAATTTTTAGTGCTTTACGAAAACGCTTATTGCACGAGAACTAATGATGCGATTTCAAAGAAAAGTCTGGCGTTTCAAAAATAAAATTCCAAACCTATCGACAGATTCATTTTCGTAAGTAACCAATTCGGTTTCTATCGTAAAAAGAACGGTAAACACTGGCTTATTTTGGGGTCAATTTTGAGCCTTTAAAGTGCCCCAGCAGCTTATGATTTGCAGATATAGCTTATATTTTCGGGATATAGATTCTTTGGAGCAATAGAAATATTATCGTGTACGGAGTTTACATATATAAATTCAACAAATATTGAGCATTTTAAGACAAAAAATTGTTGAAAAAATTTGCAAATAGTTTTTATTACCAAAATGCTCGAAAACCGCTTGAATGATTTTGTTTTTGTTTTCTTTAATCAAAAATCCAAGAGTTTTCCTTTCGTTTGGTATACGGGAAGTATTGGTTGATATCTTCTAAGCATGTTTAGTTTATTCAAATATATGGGCATAAATGATTTCCCATACAAAATCACTTCGTCATCGTTTTGCAAACACGTGCATGCGTTAGAAGTGAGGGAAGGAGACAAAAAGTATGTATGTGTGCGTAAGTACATATTTCGGCTTTTGATAAACAGATGGCGCAATATTTGTAACCTAATCGCAGCGTATGTACATATGTAAACACATACATACGTACATATGTTGATTGCAGTTAATGTGGATCTGTTTTTATTTTTTAGTAATCTATTTATACCTATACATATTATATATGTTATATATTATATATGAACACATGTATGCATAATACGCAAAAACTTTTTGAAGTGAAACAACACTTAGAAAAATACCAATCCAAGAATAAAAGTAAAGGTGAGTACGTACATAGATAAAAAAAAGGATTATATAAGGGCAAAGATGAAGGGGAATATGTATATGAAGAATATGATAAACATAAAAATAAAAACAAAGATAAATATAAAGAAAAAGATGAGAATGAGGATACCGATAAAAGTATAGATGAAGATAAAGGAAAAAATATTAAAATAAAGGTAGTTTTACAGAAAAGGATATAGATAAAGGCACAGAGACTCAATCTGGGAATTATTTCGGGATTCTCGGGACTTATCGTTACAATAATCGATAATTTGTCGGCTTTGTGATCGATGTTTTTATCGTCTTTGTTATCGAAATTTTTATAGGTATTGTTATTGATTTTGCTATCGATATTTTCGGAACTTATCCACATAAAGATCGATATTTTTATCGACTTTGCTATCAATTTGTCAATTTTGTTGTTTTATCGATTTTGTTATCGAGTTTGTTACCGATATTTTTATCGATTTTGCTATCGATATTGTTATCGCTTTTGTTATAAATATTTTTGTCGGTTTTATTATCGATATTTTTATCGACTTTGAAATCGATTTTATTTTCGACTTTGTTATCGATTTTGTTATCGATTTCGTAATCGATTTATTTATCGATATTTTGATCGATTTTGTTATCGATATTTTTTTCTTAGTGTGTGCTTTCGTTTTTGACTTGAATATGCTCTTAACCGTACCACGTATTCTACGTTTAAATTTAGTCTGCAGACCATGACGAAGGCGCTGCACTGTTCTTTTTTCTCTCATTTTTCAACATAAATAAATAAAATCTAGAGCTTTTTTAAATAATCGCCACGGATAGATCGACGCGAAATTTAAAAAAAAGAAACCTTAAATCGGTTCATATTTGGGCTTTGAAAATTAATTTGCCCACGGTAACCTTTTTTGACCCAATGTGGGTCGTTTGAATGTAAAAAAAAAAAACATGGAAGATGCCGCCATTAGATTTAAAACCTGTATTGGATGACGCTGCGAAGATAACAGAGACCTGCGAAATTAAAATACATCTTTGGTTTTTTTTATTGGTGATATGTATATTTTAGAATTTCTAGCAATTTGCATGAAATAAATAAACAAAGTAAATCAGAAAATGTATGTAACTTCGAAGTTAACGCTAAGAAAATTGATAACAGCCAGTTTCACCAGCAATTTAAATGAAAAATGATTTTTTATTTTCTGTCAATTTCCATATAAAATTAAAAAAGGCGTGTGTAGCACTGTAAAATTCGAACTCAAGCTCACACAAACATTCTCATTTTTAGTCTCAAACAACAACAATTGTGAACAATTTCATTTTTTTATTTTCAATTTTATATGATTTTAAAATGTTTGCAAACGGCAGAAAACAATCATGGCTGACGAATTGAGAGAATGGTTTTTTACCTTCTAATGTCTTTATCATGGGTGTAAGTACCAGGTACTCACGAAATTTGATAGGTAAACATATGCTTACGGCTCGGCAAACCATTAGGCGATTTAGTTACATATTTACATAGGTTTGGTTAGAAATTAAACATTAATTTCATTTCATCTTAGTCATTTTACAATATATAACCCCCCTATCCCAGTGGGAAAAGTAGTAATAATGCATTTTCGAATGTGAAAAGGGTTGTTTTACTGATTATTTTTTCGATTACTATACATTAAATTTTCCGACTGGAATTTTTAAAACACTCGAAAAAATCAATATCTTCACAAAACTAGGAGCCAAATATAGTACAACTGCGTTTTTAATTTTTCCCTCTGAAGTCAGGATTTTTTTTTAAAGGACTTTAAAATTTCCAGGATAAGATTGAATAAAAAAAATATTTAAAAGATTTTGTGCATTGTAAAGTAACAATATGGGTATCAGTTAAAAGGAAAAATTCTGTAGATTAAAAAAATAATAATTTTTGGTTGCACCAGGTTTAATAAATGTTTAAAATGTTATTTTAAAATTTTATCCTTGAATATCCTTGGAAGTTTACAATATTTATTTTTGAAAAAAAAGGACTAATATGTAAACTACCACATCCTCGAATTTCGTCCTTCTAACTTATTAGTTTTAGATAAAAAAATTTTACACTTCTCTTTATAAGATATTGATATTTACAATATACATAAATCAAGATACTGTATTCATTACACTGTACAGCACTCGGCTGGGTACAATACCAAACAAATTTTTTTTAAGAGATTGAGTCATAGGTAAAAAAGCCATTTCTCCGTTTTTCGAAGTTAGCCTCCGAAATCGAGATATGGGCCTTCGAAGTTCGAAATAGGATCTTTGGTAAAAAATTATTTATTATTATTATATGTAAATAACTAAAAAACTAAAAATACAGCCGGAGACCGCCTTTTGCTCTTATTTAAACGGTTTATAACTTTTTTTTGCAAACTTATATTACAGGTGCTATAAGGGGGCAAAGGTCGGGTCTTCGAAAAATTAATAACCTTATATTTCAAACAATTTTGAACTGATGTTTTAAAAGTTGGTATCGATGTAAACGTGATTAGACCGCCTTCTTCTCTTCTGATACGCATGATTTATATGTTTACTTTGTATGTAAAAATTTTAGAAAAAACATTTAAATGAAAAAATACCTTTTTGTTATAAAAAAAAAATATTTTAATAAAAAAATTACTAATCGATTTTTAAAAAGTTTATATCATTGTAAACGCAGTCAAACTTTCTTTCTTCTGATATGCGTATTTGTATACTTCGTACACTTAACACTTAAAATGAAAAAATACCTTTATATACCTTTTATAAAAAAAAAAATTAACAAAAAAATTACTAACCGATTTTTAAAAATTTGATATAGTTGTAAAGGCAACCCTCTCTTCTGGTATGCATATTTGAATACTTCGTATATAAAAATTTGAGAAACAACACTTAAAAGCAAACAATACCTTTTTCTTATAAACAAAATATTTTAAACAAAAAAATTAAAAACCGATTTTTAATATATTAGTATCGTTGTAAAGGGTACCAGAAAACTTATACTTTCTTAATCCCAAAAATTTCTATTTATATACACAAAGAAAAAAGTTTAATCAAATACATTTTTTCCCTCTATACAAAAAAAATTAAAGTATTTAAACCGTACATCATACGGTCAGTTTGTTCTTTTAGAGCGCATACATGGTTCCAAAATAACAATTCCAGTATCTTCAATTCTGTATGTATATTGTAACTATCTTATAACTAGAAGTGTAATTTTTTTTCAATCTAAAACTAATAAAGTTAGAAGGATGAATTAGGGTATGTAGTAGTTATCATTTTCAATCAAATTCTAGAAATTTCAAAGTCTTTTTAAAAAATTTCTGACGTCAGAGAGAAAAACTAAAAACGCAGTTTTACTTTTAATATTTTTATTGAGCTTTGTACCACGATTATCTTATTGGGAAAATTGGCAGCAACAAAGTCTAAGCAGTAGAAGTTATAGCAGCTATTTCGGAGATCACCACATCTCCTCATCAGACTTCTTTTTTCTAGACTTCAGCAGGGATCGAACCCGCATCATCGATGTGTAAAGTCAGAAGCGTTAACCACTGAGCTATGCTCACCCCGTAAACTCGTGTTGCTAATTCATTTTCCTTATTCAACCTACTGCTATCAAGTGCAGCTGATTTGCGGCTATTTAAACTTGGCAGCGTGGTTGTTGTTGTCAATTCTATACATGCATTTGCTTTCTTGTATAGTTTCAGGCAGGCTCCTCCTAAACTATGTATTTGTCAATGTTATTGTGGCTTATTAACATTTAAATTTAATATTTTTATTGAGCTTTTACTATATTTGGCCCGCAGTTTTGTGAATACATTGAGTTTTTCGTGTGTAAAATTGACTGTCCCACGGTTTAATTTATTTTTGCACGTTCAATTTAAAATATTACGTTTTTTTAGCGCTGATTCGCATGGTTCCGGAGATTTGCCCATATACATATCTGCGTAACCGATTTATCATTGCTACCAAACTCGGTGTAAATATTTCTTTGAATCTAGCGAAGCTACGGGTTGAAAATGTTTCAGATGCAATTAGTTGGGCTTAGATCAGGCAGCAGTCAGTATCGATGTCTTCAAAAGAATCGTAATATCGTCACTTGGCGCGCAATACGTCGTGTCCGTCAAATTCAATACCTCGTATGTACATATATGATAGTCGGAAGATTTCACAAAAGCGCGAAGAAACTTATTTTCTTCAAAACTTTTTAATTTAAACCTACAAAATATGAGATTCTGCTATTATTATGCACTACTGAATTTGTGAAGTAGGGAGGCATTGAGACCAAATATAAGTAAACTTTTTTCTATGCCACCTCATACGTGGTATTGCATTTGGCGGATACGAGGTATTGCCCGCCAAGCGACGATAGGTATGTAGCTGCGTGTCCGGCAATCAAAGAACTCGTTTAGTTAAAGTCGGTCGTGGCCGAACTTTCGATGGAAAGCAATTTGAAGGTGAAGTTATACATGGACAACATAAGCGCGATTCGACTAATCAAAAACCCTGTATTCCATAAGCGAACGAAGCACGTTGATGTTCAATATCACTTTATAAGGGAGAAATTTCAAGAAGGCTATTTCGACTTGGAATACGTTTGCACAGAAGAACAAATTGCAGATATATTTACCAAACCACTGAATGAATTTTACTTTTGACCCAAATGTTTAATTTAAATTTTGTTTTTTATGAGTGGAAATGTTGAAGTATGCATTGTGAAACACAAATTTATAAAATATGGCAACACTTTTCTCTCATTTCTTTTGACATTGTGTAATTCTGTTAGCATACATACATCTACGCAATCCAGCAATTTATTTTTATAGTTCAGCGAAGCCTTCGGTTTGTAAAAAGAGCAAATTTTCCTAAAATCTAGAAAACGTTCTGTAAAAGCGAACTTTGTATCCAGTTTAATTTTTGGTATTTTTATTTGGCTAGATTAAATAACTAGTTTGCGTGATTACGAAAAACAGCAGCTTGTTCGGAGGTGGAGTAAAAGTGTAGATATCTCCATTTGTGTCACAACATCAAGCAGAGCACGAATTGGAGGAGTCAATCACCCTAGTACTTACCCAGCAGCGCCCTGCTTTATGGGGTCCTGCCACAATATAAATAATTGCCTACAACCGCTGACCAATTTGAAATTGTAATTAACATTGTAGGCAGACTGGACGCCTCCCATACAGCAGTGCGCCGCTGGGTATAAATAAATATATTTCTCCTTAAACAGTTACCTTGCACTAAAAATTGCTGCCAGGGCTAAAAAGCAAGCATCTGCTTCACGGGGAGTCGATGTATAACAGCGATCAATAACCCACTCAAGTAGCACACTACAGTCCGGATTCGATTCAAGTAATAAGACAACAGTATCTCGTGCTAAGAGATATATCTAAAAGAAAAAAACATCCAATGGGCATGAAATTACATTAGGTTTTAATAAGCAAATACTAGTTGTTGTAATTATAACATAACATAATATTACATAATTTAACATAACATAGCATAAAGCAACATATAACCCGCAAATTGAGTTTAATTACCTTTTCGTCTTTAGATGTCAACAACATGTCCAGCCATTCGTAAATAATACCATAATCAGACAGATATGGAGGATGGAATATGTGTCCGCAGCAAAGTAGAGCAGATAGGGCCTTTTAGAAAAAATAAAAAGAGAAGAGAAAACAAGCAGAAAACGAAATTACAGGTATCTACATACATATGTTTTTAGTGTTTTCAAGTAGATTAGACTGTCCCAAGAATATATGGACAAAAATTTGTTTGCAAATTTTGATATGCATACCTTCTATATTTGTACTTTTTAGCTTAAATAGCATATACATATATGAAGTTTTATGGCCGTGCAATAACGATAAACAGTGTTGCCTATTTGTGAGTAATTCCTCAAAACGTGAGGAATTTCGGGTGCGCTTGAGTATTTTTGAGGATTTATATTTTGAGGAATTTTCTCTCGATATATTTGCAGATAACAAATGCAGCCATGTTTTACACAAGAGAGTTGTTAAATCGCTCTGCAAATTTTTGAACAAAAAGCTTTCCGAAGTTTTATAAGGAGCGAAATACACCACCCAAGTGGCTTGTCAACATTCTTCAAACCTACTTTTACCATTCGCCATACACCATGCAAACATGACTTGTTCACGCAAATAATTTTAGTTTTCTTCTGGTTCACAATGTAAAAGGGTTTGGTTTTCTTCGATTTATATCTCTCGCGCCCTCATTACATTGCCAACGATGCGATTTTATCATAGAAAACGTAAGCGGTTTGATCAAACGACAACATGGCTGCTTGTCAAACCTTCAAACTCCCCCATACCCAACATAAATAGTTTTAAAGAAAGGGATATTTCGCTTGGTTTGTCAAGCCGCTTGTGTGGTGTTTTTCGCTCTTAAGCATATCTGCATTTGCTGCTAAATATTCATAATGTTATCGATAATTTTCTTCATTGCATAGTTATATTTTCAACTTATTTTAAACTTGCAAAATCTCGGTAACGAATGGAGAGAACGCGCATTGTTCGATCATAAGGATATTCATAGTGGTTCCTCATTAGATCCAGAAAATTATAGGAAAAGTTTTTGAATTAAAAGATTCTTCAGGTTCATATAAGTTTCCCAATTAAAAAAAATTATATCTGCATTACTAATATAGCCCTTTTCTAATGCTTCATTAGAACGTATATTTAGTTGTTTAAAAATGTGTAGAACTGACTTGAGGACCAGATTGAGCACTGATATAGTGTCAGCAATATTATATACAAACCAAGGCATAAAAAATAACGGTGATACTCTGTTTGAACCGCAAGAACAAATGTACCAATTAAATTGGAGAATGTAATTAATTTTTATACTAAGTACCTGTAAATAGTGTGCAGTACACAATAATCATATCTGTAATAAGAAAATTTTGAGTAATTTGTTCGGATTTTGAGGATTTTTCGTTTGTGTTTGAGGAATTTCGTAATTTTTTTGTGGCAACACTGCCGACTTTTAGTTGAAGTTTAAGTTAATAACTTGAATTAATCGTGCACTAAAACTTTGAAAATGCGAGAAATTCGATATGTTTCCCATATTTTAGCGAATTTCTAGTAAATCTGGTTTTTTAACTTTTTTCATAGGATGGCTGGATTTCTCCCAAGGACATCGAAAAAATTAATTAAACTAAAATATCCTTTGCAATTTTTATCCTTCAATATCCCTATATAGATTAATAGGATTTAAATTAAATTAAATGCATTCAAATTTAAAAATCTTGAAGAATAATATTTTTGCAGGACATTTTTGACATGTTCCAAAAGGATAATTGAAAACGAAAGTTATAATTAATCTTGTTTTGAATTTTTCCTTTAATTGATACTAGGGATGTGCCGGGTATCCGGTAGATATCCGGAATCCGGCTTATCCGGCCTTTTTTCTGTTATCCGACTATCCGGCCGGATCCTGGCTAAAATCCGGCCGGATTTCCGGATTTCGATTATAGAAGATTCTATTTAAAAATGTAGTTCAGTTTTTTTTTTATTGTTATAATCAAATTTAATAGTATCTAACTAGCAATTAAGTGTTAAAAAGTTATATACTTTTTATTATGAAAAGAAGCATTTCCGCATTGCCGGTCAAGAACCCATTTCTATTTTCAACATAAATGCTACCGGATGCACTAAACATTCTTTTTGAGTTCATTGAGGAAGGAGGTTCGCGGAGATACTTCATTGCCAGTGTAAACAGGAGGAGGAAATATTTTTTCAACATATAACGTGTATATAAATTTAAATAAATAATATAAAAAAACCTTTTTAATATACAACGCTTTTATAAATGGACTAAAAAGTAGAAAATAATACTTCTCAGTCCCATAGAATTTGTTTTGATAACTTTTGATTTTGAAATTTTAGCAAAAGTCATTATAAACAATCTATGAAATTGAAAATGAAAAACGTGGAGCGCATGCAATACAAAGCATTCGATTTAGTTGACAATAGTCAAACTACATAACGTAGACCTAAAATTTCTACAGCGAAAGTAGAACTTTGGAATCGATTTTAAGCGGTCGTTATTCATATACCCACATACATACATACATATATTACTTTTCATATCAATTCAAGTGTATTACATGCGCCCCACGCTTTTCATTTTCAATTTCATAGATTGTTTATAATGACTTTTGCTAAAATTTCAAAATCAAAAGTTATCAAAACAAATTCTATGGGACTGAGAAGTATTATTTTCTACTTTTTAGTCCATTTATAAAAGCGTTGTATATTAAAAAGTTTTTTTTATATTATTTATTTTCTACTTTTTAGTCCTGTCTGAATAAAATTTTGCAATAGATATTAAAATAATTCAACGATATTAATAGAAAGGTGCACACACATGCATTTACATATGTATGTACATACAAACGAGCACCAATTAATTTTATTTAAAGAATGGCGTGTCGTCTATTTCCGGTGTAGAAACGTAGTACATGGGGCGACATCTAGATGTCATCTACCTCGCCCTATTCACTATGCTTTTTTATAGGAGCTTTTCAAAGCTTTGCTTTATGGTGTCGGACACACAACATTGAAAGCTTCTGGAACACAACATTGAAAGTTTCTGGAACACAACATTGCAAGTTGATAAAAGCGTTGTAAAATCACCGCAATTTCCAATTTTAAGAGTTTTGATAGTTTTGAATTTCTTGAAGTTTTCCCATTTTAAATAACTTGAGTGGAATTCCAAAATTTTCTAAACTTTCAAAACTTTGTGGATTTGAAAAATTTTAGTAAATCAGAATAAGTCAAAGAAAAAGAAATACTATATTTCTAGAAATTTTTTATTTTTCAAAAATTTTGAGAATTGAAGGAATTCTAAAAAAAAATCTCTAAGTAAAAGTGTAGAATATACAAAATTGATCAAACGAAATTAAAAGTTTTCGAATGTTAAAAACATTTACATATATCGTCGTTTTTGAAAATTTCAAAATTTCCGTAATTCTTGAAGATTAAAAAAATTTTTGGGCGGTGACGTTTTCAAAATTGTCAAAAAATTTAAAATTCTCAGTACAAAATTTTGGAAAAGTTCAGAAAAGTGGACAATTTTTGGAATTTTGCAAAAATGTTAATATAATTTAGAATTCTAAGAATTTTCTAGGTTGTATACATATGTAAGTACCATGAACATAAGAATTTTTCGTCAATTTGTGATGTTTAACATTTTTACATTTTAGGATGGATTTTAGAATAAATAAAATTCTAAAAATTTTGAAAAATATAAAAATTTCTAAAATCTCAATAATTTTGTACATTTCAAAATATTCTCATTTTATAAAAATTTCTAGAATCTTCCGGATTTCGAGTTTTTGAAACTTTGGAAATTATCCCAAAAATAAGAAATCTCAAGAAATTTAATAATTTCATAAACTTGCGAAAATATTCAAACTTGCTGTGACTTTCAACTATGTAAAATAGTACAAATTCGAAAATACAAAAGAAAAAGTAAAAATTTAAAATTAAGTAATTTCAAAATTTTGAAAACTCAATAAATTCGAAGAACTGATAGGCTCACTCAAATAACATAATACTTGAAGCTTAGCACACAACTAAAATTTTCAAACTCAAGTAAAATTTTACACACTTTTTCCATGAATTCAAATTTTCAAAAGCATCCATTCATTAGGTTTGTTCCACAAGCTACTCGAAGTCACTTCGAGTTACATATAGGCGTTCCACAAGTAAATTTTCGAGTTTCTTTGATATACGCTCACAGTTTAAACTTTGCTCGGGTTTTTCTCCAAGTAGCTCATATATTCTTGCAATAACATTTCACGATATTCAGGGAAATTGAAATATTTTAGGATTTAAAATATCTCACTCATCATTTCTTACAGTTGAATATTATGAAAACACGTGTTACACAGCTCTTAGGGGGCGAAATTTCCCCAATTTACCCCCGCTTATCCTGCTTTAAAAATATTTGTTTTTACGATGAACTTATTGTTTTTTATATTGGTTTGAACCGGGCTTGAACCCAGGCCCTGCGGAATGTTAGCGCGACCTGCTAACCGCTACACAACAGCGGCCGTCTATGATTCCACCAAATTAAAGGATCTTCTTGTCTGGGTATAGCTGTAAATATTTCTCCATTTCTCCATCGTTTGGCTGTCCACATCACTACAAAAACTGTAATCAATGTCAGAGCCGTTGGCGATTTCCCCAAAGCATTGCCATATATCCTGGTCTCGCTCTTCAATAGAAGCTTTCAATAGAATTCGGCCTTTTCATATGATTCAGCAGTTTTCTCCATGCTAACTGATTTCGAATTAGTTCGTTCTCCATATACCCAGTTTTTAGATTTATTGATGTCAGAAAAGAAAACGATTTTTGAAACAAGTGTCACAAAATATTGCAACAATGAAGCCTTACCGGGCGATTCGGGAAGCGAAACGACATTTAACCATGCATATCAATTAGATTTTCACATTTTAAAACAAAAAGAAATCAATCATACGTTTTTTCTTAGTGGCGTTCATTGTTGTTTATCTTTTGTTTCTGACGTTTCTTCTCTATTTACCAAAAATAATCGATAAATCCGGCTTGCAGACGGAGAAGTTATGTTTTTTATTACAGGATTATATAATAACTTGGATTTCAGAGGAGAAATTTTAGTATTCCTAATTACGTATTGGATAGTTCAGCTCGAAAAAGCAGATAATCTAGCTAAACAAAAAAAAACGAATATGAAAATATTGTGAAATTTATTAAGGGCAGCAGGCTACCGGATATCCGATCGGATATCCGAATCCGGCTCTTATTTTTTACAGGATATCCGGAATCCGATTATCCGGCAAAATCTCTATCCGGCCCTTCCCTAATTGATACCCATATTTTTTAATTTTGTGTAAGCTTTTGGAAATATATTATAATTTATGGTCCTTTGGAAAAAATCCTGAGCACCTGGTAAAAAACTAAAAACGCAGATTTACTAAATATTAAGCCCTAATACTGTATGGAGTATAGTAATACCGCCTTATATAAAAGTAAATGAGTAAGCTAACAAAACACGCGAACTGCACAACTTTGACGTGCAATTCGGCACTGGTTGTCGTGGTCCGAATTGCATAAAATTTTATTTGTATAGTTCTTAAGACAAAACCAATAAAATGAGGAAGTAATGTTAAAAAAAACTTTGGTCTTTTGTGACAGTACATATATAATTTTATTATTGCGATTTTGAGTGCATTTTTTCATATGACATATTTTTACATAGTAGTTATGTGACAACATTTAGTAATAAACTGAACTTCAACTAGGAACATTTTTCGGTTAAGCGTTACATCATTGGCTTTTCAAATAATACTTTAGCTCATACGCAATACTAAAAGTTGCCTTTTCAATAAGAGCTTAAAAACATACAATCTTAACTACACGACAACCTTTGAAGTTTTAATTTTTGTACCCGACCGCACTTGTGCATTCACATAACGGTCAGTATTGCCAGAGCTTTTTGGACCAACTGACTAATGGCCTGTATGCAGCTCTCAAGAAAAAGTTCAAGAAAAGATTGCAATTATTTCGTGTGTGTGTCCAAGGAATTTTGACGTTTTTGGTACTTCACAGCCTGTTGTCTCACTCTTTCCTCAAGAAATAATGGGACGGGCATATATTTCTGTTGCAAACCTGGGTTGCCTTGTGCTCCTTTTTCACAAAAAACTTTAGAAAATCGTAGTAGAAAGCGTATCAAATTTCTTAAGAACTGCGTACTGCCTTAAGGAAATTTGACTCAAGAAAATTTCTTCGCCATTCCTTATACGTCATTTTATATGGAGTTTTTGCTTTTCTTTTTCACATGTTATTTAAATAAACCACAAGTAGAAAGACTAGTTCTTGGAGAGAAGTTGCCAATACAAAGTAGAAAAAATTTTGCCAGCAAGAATTTGCAATGAATGAATTTTTGTCGACGATTATTTGAATAAACGAGTTCGTTAAATTCAAAAATTTACAAACGTGAGCGATTTTAAAGTGAAAAACGTAAGCAACTACTTGTTTACTTTATTAATTTAGTTAACTCCAATGATTCGAAAGGTACTCGGCTGAAAAAAACTGTATTCGTAATCGGAATGCAATCTCAACCAGAGTCGATATAGGAAACCCGACAGTTACTACGACAAAGAAATTGAAACGTATGTTGAAGAAAGTCGGACTAACAAGAAATATACATGTAGATCCTGTTTTTTGTTCCTCTGAAAGAATTTTAAAATCTCTATACATATTTCTTATGTTTGAAATGCAACCGTGGACACTGGAAGAAAACCTTGCAAACTCCTGCAAATTTGCGTTCGTGGAGAAATTTGCAAGTTTCCTTACTTGAGAGAGATTTTGGGAAAATTTTTTCTTACAGTCAGAAATTTGGGGTGATGAATTTTCGACGAACAAACCTATTGTCTTCCCAGAGAGTTTTGCTTTACATAGAAATTTGGGCTATTTTATTTTAATTTTGATGCATTTCAGTGCTGGTTCTTTTAACTCTAGTTGACCTTCGGTTTTTGGAATTTAAATAAGTTCTCAGAAAAAAAGTTTGTTTAAAAAATACATATTTACTATATCAAACTTTGTAAAAAAATTCAACAAAATTCCACAACTACAAACTTTGTGTTATGAATTTTTAGAAAAATTCTAAGTATGCAGTTTTACAGCTTCAGGGTTCGGAAATATTCACTCACCTTCCTACGCGAACGCGAAAGTGAACGTATCGAATATTCTCTATTGATTCTCCTTCGCGAACGAAAAGCATAAAACCAGTCCAGATGGTTCGCGTTCGCGAATGTTAGGTGGACAAAATTTCCGCTGTTGTTCGTACGAGTATGTATTCGTGGAACAAACAGTGTAGCTATACGTGGCAGCGATGTCTTCCAGGGTTGCCGATTTAGGCTTTTCCTACTAAAATTGGTAGGTTTTTTTCTCGTTGGTAGGATGGTAGGATGCTTAAAATTTTGGTAGGACACAGTAAACAGAAAACATCTCTGGTCTGATTATGTTTCTTGCATAAGTCGAACTGTTTGCCGTTATATCAAACACATTAAAAAAAAGATTGCTTACTGGTATAGGCATGTAGGGATTTTATTATGTAATAACTTTCAAATATAACGTTGTTATAAGTTACTTTACCATGTTAGATTTAAGCATGTTTGTTTCAAATATTCATTTTCTTAAACCGAAAATTTTAAATTTTTTTGTCATTACATTTTCATTGGAGTTGAACGCAAGATCGTTTTTGAAATTATTTAATAAATATCTTAAAATAAATTTTAAAATCAAATATATTAAATGACCTACATTTTTGGCGATCCTGCCGGTCTGTAAATTTGAATCAGACTAATTGGCAACGAGGACATACATACAATACCGGATATTGCTGCGAAATTCAATATAACTAACAGCAACATCGATTGCAGCAACATAAGTTAAAAAATTAAAACCATTGATTAAACATGTCAACATTGGTTGAATCAGCAAATGAATAATAAGGGCAGTTTTTCTCTACACTTTAGCAAATATATCGGTCGCAGTTACTAACTTCGTCGAGGTCGTCGTCGTAATCAAAGTTACCGTCGAAGATATAGTCACAGTCACAGTCGCAGGTACAGTCACAGTTGCGGATACAGTCACCGTTGCAGATACAGCCAGAGTCAAGTATTTATCATCTCCAACGTTCAATAAGGGTGAGCTTATTCAATCATTAATATAAGAGTGAATTATATATATATCATAAGTTGTGAATTGGACAGATTTGCCACGCACTGTTGAACTATATCGAGAAAATACAATTAATTGCGACGCGTGCTACCTATATTATATTTAAGTATACATATATGTATGTGTATATACATTAACTTATACATTATTATTAAAGTTTTGTTTGTCAACTAAACTGTGAACACCCCTTCTAGAAATTTTTATAACGTTAAAATTGTGTACACAATGTTTCACTCACCACAACATGACGCGCACACAGCTACACGTATAAGTAATTTAAACGACTCGCTCATTAATTTACAAGATAACACTTTTCAAGAGGAATTAGAAAATCCTTACAGTGGTCGGACTAGTCATGAAATTTGTGCAACTTCGGTTAAGTTGCCGCAATTTTGGGCGAGTTGCCCTGAAGCATGGTTTATACATGCTGAAATGCAATTCAGCACAAAAACTATAACGCAAGAGACAACTAAGTATGAGTATACAATTACTGCACTTCCGCAGGAGGTGATAGTGACAATTTTAGATTTTATACAGAATCCGCCAGAAAGCAACAAGTTTACTGCTTTAAAGAAGATTTTAATTGATAGAAATTCATTTAGTGAAAATGCTAAGTTAGATAGAATTTTATCTGATTCTCTAATGGGCGATCGTAAGCCTTCAGAATTTTATAGGTCTATGCTTCTACTTTCTGGTTCCACTTTTAGCTCAGACGTTATTAGGAAACTTTGGTTAAAGAAATTGCCGAAAAATATTAGTTTACATTTAGTTAGTTCAAACATTAGTGGCATGAATCAATTGACGAAATTAGCAGACAACATTTGGGATCAAATTAATAATAATGAGGTAGCTTCTGTGAGTAATTTTCAAAATTCTAAAGAAGATAAATCAATTATCAAAACATTGTGTGAAAATTTTCAAAAATTTACTATGGAACTGTGTGAAATTAAGAATGAAATTAAACAAGGTCGATTAAGTGTACGTTCGGTCAACAGGAATCGTTTTAGAATTCCTTTAAGTGATAGATCAAAATTTCGTGAAAATCCGAACTGGTTATGTAGGTATCACTATAAATTCGGAGATAAAGCTCGGAAATGTGAGAAACCTTGTGCTTTTTTAAAAAGTAATAATACGAAAAACTAAAATCCTCCGTTGTTGCCGCTGCAAACTTGGATTTTTCTACACGTCGCCTCTTTATTTACGATAGAAGAAAACAAACTCAATTTTTTAATTGACAATGGTGCCAAAATTTCGGTACTTCCTGTATCCAAATTTCCATGTACCAAAAAATCGGAGGATTTGGTTTTAGCAGCAGCTAACGGTTCGTCAATTTCCACTTACGGAAAAAAACTTTTAAATGTGAATTTAGGATTAAGACGGGATTTACCTTTTTTATTTTTGGTAGCTGACATTGGAAAACCTATAATAGGAGCCGATTTTCTGTGTAAATATGGTCTTCTTATTGATATTAGACATAAATGTTTAGTTGATCAATTAACAAATCTTTCTGTTAATGCAATATCGTCTTTTTGTAATGTTTCGCTTCCGAAAATTTTCTCAGTGGATAATCAATATACGAAGTTGTTGAAACAATTTCCTATACTAATTGCAGAACCAGACTATACAAAACCAGTTAGGCATCGTACTGTACACCGACTTGTTACGGAAGGAAATCTTCCATTTTCTAAGCCAAGGCGCTTAGATCCGATTAAGTATCAGGTCGCTAGACGCGAGTTTGAATTTCTAGTAAAAACAGGAATTTGCAGGCCTTCGAGTTTCTCAGTAGCATCACCTCTTCATCTAGTTTCAAAGAAAGAGGCTAATGACTGGCGGCCTTGTGGTGATTTCCGAAGATTAAATATTGTGACTGTACCAGATCGTTACCCTTTGCCTCATATTCACGATTTTAACATGAATCTCAGGGCGAAGAGGATATTTTCAAAATTAGATTTAGTAAGGGCATACCATCAAATTCCAATGGCAGAAGAAGATGTTTATAAAACAGCAATTACTACTCCGTTTGGTATGTTTGAGTTCACCCGCATGCCATTTGGTCTTAGCAATTCGGCACAAACGTTTCAAAGATTTATCAATGAAGTAGTCAACAATTTAGATTTTGTTTTTGCTTACATTGATGATCTTTTAGTTTCAAGCGAAGAACTGAAGAACAGCATTTAAAAGATCTGAGTGTACTTTTTGAGCGTTTAGCAGAATACGGTTTAAACATCAAACCAAGTAAATGTATTTTTGGTGTAACAAATATCGATTTTTTAGGACACAATATATCTGAGGCGGGAATAAAACCTTCAGAAAATAGAATAGAGGCCATCCGAAATTTCGAGCTACCGAAGTCAATAAAACAGGCACAAAAGTTCATAGGTAGGGTTAATTACCATCATAGATACATTCCAAAATTAGCAGAGTTGACTGGTACAATCTACGATTTGATTAACAGAGCGAGTAAGAAACATAACAAAACTTTAGTTTGGGACGATACATCTACTAATGCCTTTATATGCATTAAAGCGAAATTTGCATCTACGATATTGTTGCATCATTTTAACAAAGACGCCAAATTATCTTTAACCGTGGATGCATCTAATATATATACGGCAGTTGGTGGTGTTATACAACAACAATGCGATGACAAGTCTGAACCATTTCTCCAACGGAAATCAAATACAGTGCTTTTGACAGAGAACTATTAGCAATTTATTTAAGTATTAAACATTTTCGGTATCTTTTATAAGGACGACAATTAACTGTTTTTACAGACCATAAGCCCTTGATTTTTGCTCTTGACTCGAAAACCGAACGCAGCCCAAGACAAACAAGGCACCTAGAGTTTATAGCAGAGTTTACTAATGACATCCAGTATATAAAGGGTCAAGCAAACATTGTGGCTGACACGTTATCGCGGGCGTTTGAAGTGGGATTGATTAATAACGCAGAACTTATTTTTAAAACCTTGCGGAGTGAACAACAACAGGACAACGAACTTCTTGAACTTGTTTCTGGACAAACATTTCGAAATCTTGAATTAATTAAAATTCCCATTCTAAATTTTGATATTTGGTGTGAAGTGTCAAGAGAAAATCCCAGACCATTCATTCCAAATAGTTTAAGAAAAACTGTGTTTGTTATGCTACATGGAATTACGCATCCTGGTACGGGGAGAACACGTCGATTAATTGTCAAAAAGTATCATTGGCCAAGTATGAACAAGGAAATAAACTTATGGTCTAAAGAATGTATTGACTGTCAGAAATCTAAAATTTTTCGTCACACTAACAGCCGTATTCTAAGAAAGTCACAAACTTTAGCTCATCACTGCTGTGATTTCTACTGCGCCTCAAAACTTGCTGCTGCAAAAAATATGCCGCTACAATAAAAATTTTTAAATTTTTGTGTATTTTTCTAGCACTCAAAATCGAATTTTTTGTGACACATTTCTCGGCGCACTAGAAATCACAACAGTGATGAGCTAAGTTTTGTGACTCTGTTAGAATAGAGGGGTTAATCTCCAGTTGAGAAAATTACAATACCAAAGAGTAGATTTGAACATATTCATATAGATAAAGTTGGACCTCTACCTGTATCAAAAGGTCATCGGTATCTTTTGACAATAGTTGATAGTATAGGTATATGCTTTAAGGGATATTTCTGCAAAAACGGTTGCTAGTAAGTTTTTTGCTGAATATGTATCACGTTTGGATTCATTCTGAATCTAATAACCTAGCCGTTAAACCAGAACCAAACACCCCTTAGACTTTCAACAAGATCAGGCCTAGGATCTTTAGGCCCGAACGACCTTACGATGGTATGCATTTTGATTCTAATAATGGAAAGGGTATAGAAAGGATAATAAAATACATTCACAATTATTAAAGTGTTCAATATTGCTTTAAATTTAACTGGAAATTAACAAATCGCAAAACATCGGAAACCATCGATATATCGATGTTTCTCTGGCGATGTATTTTAGCCTCGATGTTCTTTTCTCCGATGCATCGAAACATCGATGTATCGATGCTGCTGCTCAAAATTTGCATCCCTAAGTCCCGGACAGTTGGCAAGCCTAACCGTGAGGTTTCTTTTGAACTTGCTTATGTATATATACTTCATAATATACATATGAATGCAAATGAGCGATGTATAAAAAAAGACTACGACAGAATTTTACTTTCTGCTACGATTTTTCACGTCATTTACTCCGAAGGCTTTATTAAAATTACAAACTATGCGAATTTTTTTTGTCATTTTTTCAGTTTTTTCGCAATTCACTCGATATTTTGAGGGTGTAGAAGTCAAACGGACCTCAGATTCGGATTCAGCGTGTCGAAATACATGTCGGTGGGTGCCTCTGGTTAAAAGCACACACCACTTTTTTCGTGTGCTAATGTATGTACATATGTATGTATACTATAGCTGATATCCTGAACTTTTTGCTTACCTGGAAATCTTATTTTAAGTATAAAAACCAGCAAAAATAAATGTATTTAATGCTGTCAAATGCCGTCTTCTGGATTAAGATAAATGGTAGGAAAAAAACCAATTTGGTAGGTTTTTGAACAAGCTCTTGGTAAAAAAGAAAGTTTTTCAGTGTAACTCTGATGCCTTCGCGAAGGTTCACTGCCGTCGTTCTCGTTCATAAGTGAATGTGAATGCTGCGTCAAACATATGCGGAAAGTTGGTGTGGCTGGGGATACTATTCTATGCTAAGGCAATTTTGTTAATTGCATAAGACTTACACCGTTCATTCGCTTTTCAAAAATGAGGTGTCAAATGAAAGCGCCTCTATATGTGCAGTAAGGTTATAATTTTTTAATAGGGTTGCCACCTGCTTTTTAAATTATGATATTTACACCGTTCGCCCGATTTTCGAATATGAGGTGTCAAACGAAGGGACTTGGCGAACAGATGGGAAAGTTGGGTTTATTTTTTGAATAGGGTTTTATATGCCCTTGTTTTCAGCTGATTAAGTTAAGCGACATTTGGATTAGTTTTTACTATTTTTTCTTTGGTTTATTTTATGTTTACATTTTTTTTGATAAAAGTCTGGCCCTTTACATAACCAGCGCCACATAAATCCACATTTCAAACTTCGTACAAAAATTCAACAAACTTTATCAATTATCTGCACCCAAAAATTTCAAACTTTCTTTTAGGTACGCAGTGTTATAGTGCCTTTAATTTTAGTGGGCTAAAGTGCAAATTTCGAGCCACTTGGAAATCGTGCTAATTTTTAATAATCTTTCTGGCTGGCTGACAGTGTTGTCCATTTTCTGCCATATAAAGTATGCTCGTATAAAGTAGTCTCCTCAAGAGAAACGCACTTTGCCGATTGAAAAATATTGATTTTCAAGGATTCTATACCATTTTCACGAAAAATTGTTTTTTTTTGCCATATAAAATATATGGGAAACTTTGAGCGCGTTGAGGCCCTCTAAATATTTATTGATTAAAAAAACAGGATTATATTTTTTCGATGCAGAAAAATCCTAGCATTAAAATTCCGACTTTACTTTTTTTCAAGCACTCTTTTGTGTACTTCATGTTTAATATTTTTTTAATAAAAGTCTAGCCCATTATATAACAAGTACCACCATATAAATCCACACTTCAAACTTTGTACAAAAATTATAAAAATTCAAAAAATTTTCCAAAACCCCCAAAAATTTCAAACTTATAATACAGAATTTTCAGAAACATGAAATTTTAATAGGATATGGCGAACATGCAGTTCACAAGAAACCGGTGAAGAAACAAATTGCTATTATTTCGTGTGTGTGTGTGTCCAAGGCATTTTGACATCTGATACAGCCTGTAGCCTCACTCTTTCCCCAAGAAATAATGGAACGGACATATATTTCTGTTGCAAACATGGGTTGCCTTGTGCTCTTTTTTCACAAAAGACTTTAGATAACCGTGGTAGAAAGCGTAGCAAATTTCTTAAGAACTGCGTACTGCCTTAAGGAAATTTGACTGAAGAAAATTTCTTAGCCATTTCTTGTACGTCGTTTTACACGGAGTTTTCGCTTTTCTTGATAGCTGCCTTTAAAGTGCAAATTTCAAGACGCTAAAAAGTCGCGTTGATTTCTAATATATTTGACAGTGCTAGGCATTTGCTTCCTTATAAAATAAATTGTCGAGCATACTTTACATACCGAGGACTTATATTCAATACCCTCTATCTGCTGTTTTCACAAAAACTACTTTATGATGTTAGAACCCATCTGGGACTTACCTGTCATCCCCAAAACGGTGCCGATCGAGGGTAAGAATGTAGGAATGCGAGATGACGCGAAAGACCGTAGTAGGGGTGTCGCCTTTGCTCTCACCTATTGCGGAACTTTTGTTTTCCGCCGTATGATGGCAATGGCAAGTCCATGGTGTTGTTTGTGTGCGCCGTGGTGGCGACCGCTAAAGCGCCCAATTCGCCTTTAGAATGATCGGGCCGGCGCCAATTGATCGGGCACCAACAACACCGGCGCTGACACTCCAACGGTTTGCGTACCGGTGCGTAGGTTGCGGCCTGGCTCGCGACTGCGTGCCGGGGCAGTTCTAAGCGAGCTTTGAGAAAGGCAACATCCTTATTGCGAGCGCGAGTGCTTTTATACATAGTAGCCCAGTAAAATTAGATAAATTTGTGTAGTGCGAAGTGCTTTATCTTTAATAAAAATTCGGGAAGTGCCAGGCGAGGCACTTAGGTTGCAGTGGCAGTAGCAATTAGTTTCGAGGAGCAGCGCCAGTCGAGGCGTGGTGAAGTCGGCTCCGGATTTGGGAGCCAAATTCCCGAGGAGCACCCTTGCGGTCGGAACGCCCACCGACCGCCGATAAGTATCGTCTTCTTTTGTTGTGTCTGTGTTCAGGCGTTATTGTTGTCGGCAGGCTTCCTCTTATTGTGTTTCCCTTTCCGATCCTGTTTAGCATCCTGCACCCTGAGCCCAGTCATACAGGCGGTAGTGCGAGTGGGTTCGTAACCTTTTGGTTGGACCTCACCTCGGGTGCGCCCCAAAAACAAGGTTTTGTTTTGTTTCGATTCCTTGGTCGTAAATCTTGTTGTCTTGTTTTCGACCCACCCTAGTATTGGTAGCTTCATATTTATTGTGTGTGATAACTAGTGCATTTTATTTAGTTTGATTAGTCTGTATACTGTCTTGTTGTTCCCCCTGCCAGCAACCCCGCCGTCTCCACTGAGCCAGCCGGTTGCTTGGTTTTTTTGTCATCTCCCTTTTGTGCGTATATTTGTTTACCTAGTTTGGCCCGGCGCATTGTTGTTGCGCACGGTAAGTGCATTTATTTGGGACATTAGGTAGGTCGGCTTTTGGATACAAAAGGTAAGGTGACAAATTCGTGCCCAACGTGAGGCCTCTCTATTTTGTTTAGTAGCGTTCAAATATAGTGTACATTAGGCTGGGCCGCATTTTGTATTTGTGGTATTAAGTTTGGTTTGGTATTTTGAATATTAATCTTTTTTTTTTCTTTTTAATTTTTTTTTTTGGCAGCAGGAACACAAGGAGGATTTTTTTTTCCTTGGCGGTTCGGGGCGGCGAGGTAACGGACGGTCAGAGTATACCTGAGGAACTTATTTTCCTCTCAATACGTACATACATATACATATACGGTGGTATCGGAGGACAAGCGTTGTCGGGCTATACGGAGCATTGTTGTTGGATTGTGTGTCGGCGGAAGATTTGGAGCACGAACAGATAAGTGTAGTGTTAAGTAATTAGGGCGCGGAAAAAGAAACGAAGCTAAAGTTAATATTGAAAAAAGCGCTTCAAATTAATATTCTGTGTGGTGGCGAGCCTTTTGCTTCGATTTTAGCCTTTTGTTCAAATTGGATAATAAAGTACGCTATTGGTTGCATTTTAATAAAAAAAAATTTTAATAAAAACAAATTAAGAAATACTTAAAGTTAAAGAAAGACCACCCTAGTGGTAAACATATTTACATACATACGTACATTGGCCGCACCACTTTGTTTTGCGTGGGATCTATTGCATACATATATACATATACCTACATAGTACATACGTATATTTATTTTTACATATTGGTCGTTTTTACATTTGCTTGTACCGTTTTATTTAGCAGTACGCATTATTTTTGTTTTGTTTTTTTGTGTAGTTAGGCTCTACTGTTGTCGCGCGTGATAGGGTCATTTTGTTGTGCCAGTATAGGGCAACTTACAACCCAGCAGTAAAGTGAGGTATAGGCATTGGAGTACCAAGTGGTCGCAAACTGGTCGGTAGTAAGCGATAACTGGTTTTTATACATATTTTAAAAGTTTTGTTTTCGCGAGTTTTGATTTTCGGTCGTGTTCTTAAACTGTTAAGTCGTCGTATTTTTTTCGGTTTTGTTAATTATTTTTTGGAAAATTTTGATTTTATTCGAACCTTTTGAAACTTATTTAAATTAATCGATCTCTTGGTTCGGCAATTTTATTTTCGGTTTCCTGTTTTTACGGTCCGCCTCTTGGTTTAAATTTTTTATTCAATAATTTTGTTTCGATTTATCGTTTTTTGGAACTTTTTTGTTCGCGGTTGAGTTATTAATTTTTGCGGAGTAATTCTGGCAGTAAAGTTAAATTTTGCTTGTATATTTTTTTTTCTTTAGTCAGTTTTAGATTTTTGACAATTACCTCTGTTATTTTTCTTTGAATCCTTGGGGTTTTGTTATTTATTTATTTATTTTTTATTCTGTCTGATTTGTTTTTTTCTTCGTTTTTGGATTTTGGATAGTTATTTATTTTACTGCGCTTTTGATTTTATTTTAAATATTTTGGGGTTTTCGTTACATTTTGGGTCTTTTTTGATTCATACGACATGGAGATTAATCGGTTGTCGCAAGAGGAGTTGTCGTATGAGATGGAGGCTCGGGTTCTCCCGGTAGGGTCGGTCGACAATATGCGGAAATCTTTGCGGGCGTCAAGGTTGTTAGAGAGGAGAGGGTCGGTAAACCTCTTCCAGGACTACCCCTTAAGTTTCGAGGAGGATCGGGACGCGATCGGCCAAAAGTTGAAGGAGGTCGAGTCGTTGATGAGCGAGTTGGCGAAGGGCGCGAAGCCGTCGACTGGGGCCAAGGCCATGCCTAAGCTAGAGTGGTTCTTAGCAAGGATAGGGCGCGCGAAACCCAGCAACGATGCGGAGATGACGCAGCAGTCGAGTTTGAAGAGCAGGTTGATGCTTTGCTTGGCTGACTTGCAGGAGGCAGTTGGCGAGGAGGAGGATGAGTGACCGAGAACGAGGCTCGGCGGTAAGATCGGCAGCGGCACCAGGCGAGGTGGCCGAAGAGAGGGCGTGCGGGTCGGTTGAACCGGTCGGGAGCGTGAAGCCGGAGAACTTTCAAAGTGGGACGTGCGTTTCGATTGGTAGAAGTCGGGTCTTTCGGTTCACGCTTTTCTGGAAAGGGTAGAGGAGTTGAGTGAAGCCCGCGGTGTGGCCCCTGCTCAACTTTTCCGAGGCGCGGTTGATTTATTTTCGGGGAAGGCACTTCTATGGTTTAGGTCAGTTAGGCGCTCGCTAAGTAGGTGGAAGGAACTGGTTAGGGAGTTGAAGTTGGAGTTTTGCCCTCCAACTACGATGACTTGCTGATGGGCGGGATACGGCGGCGGACTCAGGGAGCGAATGAGTCCATCGGAGTCTACGTGGCAGCGATAAAAATTATGTTCGGTCGGTTACATGAGCCCCTGTCGGAGAGTAGAATGCTAGGGATAATTAGGGCAAATCTACTACCCTTTTATCAAACGCAGCTGGGACTAGTTTCGCCAGGATCGGTTGCGGAACTAGTCGCCTTGGGTAGAAAATTAGAGTCGGTTAGGTCGTCGGTTGAAGCTTTTGTCCCTCCACCAAGTCACAAGGCCAAGGGTCTGTTGGAGCCTGACTTGGCTTATGCCTCGGTGGGCTCGGAGGTCGCAGCGGTGGCAGATTCAACGGACCACGAAGGGTTTAGGGCGGGGCCTAATACCCGTTGTTTTAATTGCAAGCGGTTTGGTCATGTTTCAGCTGATTGTGGAAAGGGGATAAAGTGCTTCGGCTGTGGTAGGCCTGGGGCCATGAAGCGGGACTGCCCGGTGTGTGCAGCGAAGCGGAATGGTGCTCAGGGTACCCAGCGTAGTCCGGGTGGAGGTGGTCGGCGGAACCTCAACCCGTTTAGGTCGGAGTCGAAGTCGAATAGTAGGGCGAATAGTAGGGCGAATTCGAAGTCGAATGTTAGGTCGGAAAATAAGTCGGGAAATGGGAGGTAGACCCCTGGGACAGCAGGTCAGGTGGTCTTGTAGGGCGAGTTAGTAATCCTGCTAACTCCCAGCTGGCTAAAGTAGGGTTCGGTAATTCAGATATTCGGTTGGCGTATTCGCTTGTCTCAGACGGCTTCGATAAGCGTCCGTATTTGGATGTGAGAATTTTTGGTTACACTTTTAGGGCGTTGTTGGATTCTGGTACGTGGAGAACGGTAATTGGTCGGTTAGGTTGGGAAGTTTTCTCATCTTGGGGCGTTAGGGGGTCTTCATCGAATATTCCCTTGAAAGTTACCCTTGCGGATGGAGGCCATGTATCGGTGTTAGATTCGGTCTCGCTGCCAATTGAGGTAGAGGGCAAGTCAGTCCTCGTTGAGTGCCTCGTAGTTCCTGGTTTGCCTCAGAGCGTTATCCTTGGGGTCGATTTTTGGACCAAGGCGGGTATTATCCCGGATTTGATGAAAATGAGGTGGAGCTTTTCTCGGCCGGAACAGGACTGTTTGGCGGCGATAGACGATCACTCCGAGTTACGCAATAGAGAGGCTAGTGCTTTAGGTGAATTAGTTGCCCGGGCGTTCAGGGCTATGCCAGAAGGGTTAGGTCGAACCCACTTTGTTGAGCATCGGATTAGGGTAAAAGCAGGAGTCGAACCTGTGCAGCAGAGGTATTACCCGGTGTCTCTCGCCATACAGTTGCGTATATACGAGGAGTTAAAAGACATGCTCGATAAGGGAGTAATTGAAAAGTCGCATAGTCCTTGGGCGTCCCCCGTAGTCATGATTAGGAAGAAAGATGGGTCTTATAGGTTTTGTGTAGACTATAGGGTTTTAAATAAATGTACAGAGAGAGATAGCTACCCCCTTCCTTATGTTTCGGCGACTTTAGATAAGCTAAGGGACGCCAGGTGCATAACGCACCCGCGACTTGGCAAAGATTAATAGATTCAGTTATAGGTCCCGAATTAGAGCCCCATGTCTTTGTTTACCTTGATGACATCATTATCGGTACAAATAACTTCAATAAACATCTAGAGATTCTGCAGATAGTTTTAGATAGGTTAGCTAAAGCGGGCCTTAGGTTGAATAGCGATAAGTGCAACTTTTGTAGGCCAGAGTTGAAGTATTTAGGCTACGTGGTAGACTAGCACGATCTCCACGTAGACCCAGAAAAGGTTGAAGCGATGGTTAACATCGAAAATGTGAACAGGTTAGGTCATTTATAGGTACAGTGTCCTAGTACCGAAGATTTATTAAGGACTTTGCTGAGTTAGTTAGGCCTCTCACCGAATTAACAAAGAAAAACCGAAAGTTCGAGTGAAACGAAGATTCTGAACGGAGCTTTAGGGAGGCGAAGGAGTGCCTAGTGACAGCACCCGTTTTGAGCTGTCCAGATTTTGAGAAGCCTTTCACAATCCAGACAGACGCGTCTGATTTCAGTATAGGAGCAGTTTTGACCCAAAGACTTGAGGACGGTGAGAGGGTTATAGCATATTTGAGTAGGTTCCTGAATAAAAATGAGAAAAATTATTCGACGACAGAGAAGGAGTGTTTAGCGGTCTTGTGGCCGGTAGAGAAATTGCGTCCATATATTGAAGGCGCTAGGTTTACTGTCGTCACTGACCATTATTCTTTGGTTTGGCTGAACAACTTGAAGGATCCTTGTGGTAGGTTAGCGCGTTGGGGGCTAAAGCTCCAGAAGTATGACTTTGAGAATGTCCACCGGAAGGGAAAGGAACATGTGGTTCCAGATATGTTGTCCCGTAGTGTGCCTGTTGCTGAAGTTTCCACTAGTGACCCCTGGTTGTCGAAGATGATTCGGTCTGTAGAAAATAGACCCTTATCGTACCCAGCGTAGAGAGTAGAAGGCGGCTGCCTCTACAAATTTGTTAAGTCCGAATTCCCCTCTATTTACGGTGATTCTTTGGATTGGAAAAAGGTTGTTGGTCGAGAGGAGAGGGCTGAGATTCTGAGTAAATGTCATGATGACCAGTTGGCCGGTCACATGGGCACTCGGGAAACTTTCGCTTGGATTGGACAAAATTTTTATTGGCCGCAGATGAAGGCGGATATCGCGAAATATGTTCGAAAATGTAAGATTTGTAAATTTTGGTAGGGAAATGGCGTTGGAAAGCAGTAGGAGATATATCGAGTCATTAGGAGAGCAGGAGAGAATTAATTGTGAAGAAAGAGAAAAGAGACTCGAAGAGATTAGGTCTAGCGTTAGAGTGAGGTTAGAGGAGGCCAGTGCCAAGTTAGCAAGAAATTATAACCTTAGGAGAAGAGATGTGCAATATATGCCAGGAGAGTTAGTTTGGAGGAAAAATTTTGTATTATCTGATGCAGCAAATTACTACGCGGCGAAGTTAGCGCCGAAATATATAGGACCTTTTATAGTGAAGAAGAAGGTGTCACCATGGACTTATGTCCTGGTAGACGAGTCAGGCAAAGACAAAGGGACATGGAACGTGAAGGAGTTAAGACCATATAGGGACAATTAGGAGATAGGTATTTCACAAAAGAAAGCAAGCTTTCTTTTTAAGGAGGAAGGAGTGGGGTTGTCGCGTACTGGCCGCAACAAAATAAACATTTGTTTCCCCTTCGTTCTATTTACCTATTTCCTTTCACTCCGGCCGATAGGAGTGAAGGCTGCCGACACTCGACGGTACATATGTATGTACTTACCTAAATAAATAGCAGAATAAGCTCAAG
>NW_023458568.1:16091206-16119084 GCF_013731165.1 Rhagoletis pomonella | reverse complement strand
AGCGAAATAGTTGTTTGTCGGTGGAGCGCCACCGCAAAGGGGAAAAGTCTCCATTAGGGCACTCCGCCCCAAAACGGTGCCGATCGGGGGTAAGAATGTAGGAATGCGAGATGACGCGAAAGACCGTAATAGGGGTGTCGCCTTTGCTCTCACCTATTGCGGAACTTTTGTTGTCCGCCGTATGATGGCAATGGCAAGTCCATGGTGTTGTTTGTGTGCGCCGTGGTGGCGACCGCTAAAGCGCCCAAATCGCTTCTAGAATGATCGGGCCGGCGCCAATTGATCGGGCACCAACAACACCGGCGCTGACACCAACGGTTTGCGTACCGGTGCGTAGGTTGCGGCCTGGCTCGCGACTGCGTGCCGGGGCAGTTCTAAGCGTGCTTTGAGAAAGGCGACATCGTTATTGCGAGCGCGAGTGCTTTTATACATAGTAGCCCAGTAAAATTAGATAAATTTGTATAGTGCGAAGTGCTTTATCTGTAATAAAAATTCGGGCGAGGCACTTAGGTTGCAGTAGCAGTAGCAATTAGTTTCGAGGAGCAGCGCCAGTCGAGGCGTGGTGAAGTCGGCACCGGATTTGGGATCCAAATTCCCGAGGAGCACCCTTGCGGTCGGAAAGCCCACCGACCGCCGATAAGTATCGTCTTCTTTTGTTGTGTCTGTGTTCAGGCGTTATTGTTGTCGGCAGGCTTCCTCTTATTGTGTTTCCCTTTCCGATCCTGTTTAGCATCCTGCACCCTGAGCCCAGTCATACAGGCGGGTTAAAGATATCCCCGGCAGCACGGGCGGTAGTGCGAGTGGGTTCGTAACCTTTTGGTTGGACCTCACCTCGGGTGCGCCCCAAAAACAAAGTTTTGTTTTGTTTCGATTCCTTGGTCGTAAATCTTGTTGTCTTGTTTTCGACCCACCCTAGTATTGGTAGCTTCATATTTATTGTGTGTGATAACTAGTGCATTTTATTTAGTTTGATTAGTCTGTATACTGTCTTGTTGTTCCCCCTGCCAGCAACCCCGCCGTCTCCACTGAGCCAGCCGGTTGCCTGGTTTTTTTGTCATCTCCCTTTTGTGCGTATATTTGTTTACCTAGTTTGGCCCGGCGCATTGTTGTTGCGCAGGTAAGTGCATTTATTTGGGACATTAGGTAGGTCGGCTTTTGTAAACAAAAGGTAAGGTGACAATGTTAATTCGGACTTTGCAATTTAATAGTAAATTCTTCTGTCAATCGTTATACAAGGTAAGCATTAATATAACCGATGACAGTTAACTCTTAGGTGAATTTTTATATCAGAATCTCATTTTTGTGAAAAGTGCAGATAGAAGGTATTGAATATAAGCCCTCGATATATGGAAGAAAATGCACAACACTGTGAGCAAAAAAAAAATTAATATTAAAAATCAGCGCGATTTCCTTCTTCTTCTTCTTATTTAGCACTACAACCGTTTGTCGGTATGGGCCGAGAACAAAAAACTTCGCCAGTAGGCTCTCTGCTTTGCAGATTTGCACCAGTTGTTCATCCCAAATGCGGAGAGGTCCTTCTGCACTTGGTCCATCCATTGTGTTCGTGGGATCCCTTGCCTTCGTTGTCCACCCATGGGTGCGGAGTCGAAGGATCTTTTCACCGAAGCGTCATTATCCATGCGTACAACATGTACAAGCCAGCGCAATCGTTGTATTTTTATGCGCTTAACTATGTCCATGTCGTTAAAAACCTCGTACAGTTCTTTATTCCATCTTCTTCGGTACTCGTCGCCCACGCGAACGGGGTCATATATCTTGCGAAGAATAATTCTCTCGAAAGCCCCAAAAACGTTCTCATCTTTGGTAGACATCGTCCATGTTTCTGCGCCATATAAGAGGACGGGCATGATAAGAGATGTAAAGCGTGATTTTTGTTCGTCCAGAGAGGGCTCTGCTTTTCAATTGCCTACCGAGTCCAAAGTAGCACCTGTTGGCAAGAGTCATTCTTCGCTTTATCTCCAGACTGACATTATGGGTGGTGTTTATGCTGGATCCTAGGTAAGCAAAGTCCTTCACTACTTCAAAGTTATGACTGCCAACATTGACGTGTGTCCCAATACGCGAAGACCTTTTATATGTTGCTGCTTATTCTGCTTAATAGCTGGTACCTGCGCCCGACCGAACTGGTCGCCGCCGGCTTTTAACAGCTCAGCCGGAATACCGTCGGCTCCGGGGGCCTTGTTGTTTTAAGCCACCATATTGCTGTTCTCACCTCGCCTTGGTCAAGTGGAGGAACGTGCGCTTGGTCCCTATACATTGGTTCGGGTTCTTCTCCTTCAACGCGCCACCTGTGTTGCCATTCAGAAGCGTTGAGAAGTGTTCCCTCCATATCTCCAGCGTACTCTGGACATCTGTTACCAAATTTCCATCTTCATCTCTACAGGAACCAGCCCCGGTCTTGAAACCATTTGATTGCTGCCTTATTTTCTGATAGAATTTTCTAGCCGCATTCCCGTCTGCCAGCTCTTCGCATTCATGTTTTTCTGCCTCTCGTTTCTTTCTTTTGAGTAGACGTCTCTTCTCCCCTCTCATCTCCCGGTATCGTGCAACTGTCGCTCGCGTAACTATTGGCTGTAGGGTGGCTTTGTATGCTGCGTATTTCAATGCAGCAGCCGCGCGGCAGTCTTCGTCATACTAGTTGTTACTGCGCGGGCGGTAGTATCCCACTACCTCTTCCGCAGTGGCACGAAGTGATTGGGAGATGGATTCCCATTGCTCATTTATATCCGGTCGTTGAAGAGTTTCTTGATTAAGCAGGATTGAGAGTCGATTGCGAAATTTCTCGGCTGTGAATGCAGCTTCTCAACGTCGAACTTTCGCCGCGTTGCCTGATGGACGTTCTTCATTGCACAGAGGCGCATGAGGACCTTGGCTGCAACAAGGTAGTGATCCAAGTCGATGTTGGCTCCTCGCACATCAAGAACGCTCGAAGCGTATCTTCCGTCTATCAGAACATAATCTGTTTGGTTCTTCTTTCTTTGATCAGGGGACACCCAAGTGGCTTATGAATGTTTCGATGCTGGTGTCTGGTACTACTAACTACCATGTTCCGTGTCGCGGCAAAGTCGATCAGCCACTCTCCGTTGTCGGAGGAGTTGTCATGGAGGCTGAATTTTCCGACTATTGGACCAAAAATGCCTTCCTTGCCCTCCCTATGATTTATAAAACGAATTAATAGCGAAAATTAAAAAGATGGCGATTTTTGTGAAAGTATTAGCAAATTTCAGTGCATCTAAAGTTTCTGAGGCGTTGTTTACATTTACTTGAGAATTGTCAAAATCGGCAAATCCCAAGTAGCGTTTTCTGTGGGACCCTGAAATTGTGCATATGGAAACTGTGCATATGAAATAATGCATATGAAAAAAAAACCGAAATAATGCATATTTGCACAGTTTCGGTTGAAAACCGCAATAATGCATATTAGAAAAACCGAAATTATGCATATGCAGTCTTTCGTTTGAAAACCGAAATAATGCATATGAAAAAAAAAAACGAAATAATGCATATATGCACAGTTTCGGTTGAAAACCGAAATAATGCATATATGCACACTTTCGTTTGAAAACCGAAATAACGCATATGACAAAAACGCATAATGCATATGTGCATACATGCACAGTTTCGGTTGAAAACAGAAATAATGCATATGAGAAAATACCGAAATTATGCATGTGCATACTCTCGTTTTGAAAGCGAAATAATGCATATGGAAAAAAACGAAGTAATGCATACATGCATATTTTCGGTTGAAAACCGAAATAATGCATATGGCAAAAACCAAAATAAAGCATACATGCACAGTTTCGGTTGAAACCGAAATAGAGTATAAATGCTAAGTTTCCATATGCGCAATTTCGGTGCCCCTTTTCTGTAACGTGCGTACATCGTGATGTGATAAAAAGAAACGCTGGCAGCACTCCGCAAGGTTGCAAAAAAATGTATGTTCGAAAAATATCTTAATATGGAAAAAAATTTCCAAAACTCAACGCAATTTTTAGCAACTTCATTCCTGCAATTTGTTATCCTAAAATAAATTTTTTTTAGAGTCTAATTAAAAAATTTGCAATTTAGGTGAAACCTTACAGAATTTCCTTAATTTTTGTACAAAGTTTGATCCAAAATCTGAGCTCTACCACATTTTTTTGAAATCTACCACATTTTTTTCCAGATGCTAACACACAGAATTTTTTTAAAGTCCGATCACTGCTGCTGATGTCACCTCGCAAGCCTGCAGTACTACTGGTACTCTCTCACTCTCATCTGCCGCTGCTAATATTTTAAATACTGTTGCGTCATCTGCTTTGCACGCCGATTCGCCTGTCTTACCTCCCGGAGAAGTCACCTCACAAACCTGCAGTATTTTTGATACTCGCTCACTGTCATATGCTGCTGCTGCTGCTATGGAAAACATTGCACCAAGGGTGAATTTTGTTTCGCACTCCAGCGCTTCTACAATGCAGCCTAGTGGTGCTGCTCTGCCTGCGTCAATTTCTTCACCATGTAACGCAGCTTTCATACACCCAGAAGCACAGCGGTCTATTGCCAGCAATAGGTCGTGATCGACCTAAGTAAAAGTACCGGGCTTGATGTTTTCCCTTCCAAAGAATGGCTACATATTTATTGCCTATTTTACATCTGCACCCTGTAGGGAAAACACGAACTAGTGAACCAGATTTCTAGTTCAGTACTAGTTCTTTTCCGCCAAAAACGAACCAGTCCGACAGTAACTAGCTCCGCACCAGGCCAAAAGCAGTGAAATGTGGTACTTTCACTAAACTATTTTATTTTAAATTTTAAAAGCAGGGAAGGTAATCATTATGAGTAAAATAATTTAAATCAGCATTTAATCATTATTTTATGAATTATTATTGAGTTTTATTTTTTCGCTCAAACGGAAATAATTACACAGGTTGACAAAAAAAAAAGTGTATGCATATTAAACCAAACCTATATATCCCTATGTTATTCGACACGACACCTTATGTATATGAATTTTCAGGTTTACTCAATGAATTTTTCCCTACTTGACCTTCAACTGACCACGAACCTGACGTGGTGGAGACCAACGGACTTCGGATTCGCATTCAGCGTGTCGAATAACATAGGGATATGTAGGTTTGGTTTAATATGCATAAGCTTTTTTTTGTAAACCTGTGTTATTATTTGATTTTTATTTTTGGGATTACAAATAATGATTATTTTATGATTTGCGTTTTTTCGCGCAGAGATTATCATTAATTTAGAGCTTTATTTTTCCACTTAAAAATAATGACAATTTATAAAATTGAAAAGGCCATACAGACGCAACCTACTGAAATTTTGACCTGAAAGGTTTGGGTCTTATTCCTTTTATAAGGGTACGGCTACCTCTCAAAAGGATACGTCGGTAATCACGCTGGTATAGTTTTTGACTTGCTTAATAATCATTATACTTAGTGATTCCATAAACAAAGGCCAAGATCCTGAAGGACAATTGAGAAAGGCAATGCAGTTGCGGAAAAAGAGTCATTTAAAAAAAAAAATGTCAAAATAATTACCACTTTCTCACTAAATTTATTTAAAAATGCAAGCCATCAGAGCTACCTTTTTTTTAAGAAAAGGCAAATAAATTTTTTTTATGCAATCCAGCACAACTACCTTAATATAGTCAGTCAATAAAGTTTAGGTACAACGAATTTTTTACAATACGGGCAACTATTTTTTAAATATTTTAGTTTTCGGTACTTTTTATTAAAATATGGTCAATTCTACAACAAAATCCCTAAAAATCAGAGTTCCAAACCTTGTGCAGAATTTAAGAAAATTCTGCAAAATTTCATTAAAATAATTCACTTTCTATTTACGCTCTCTAGAAAAAAGTTGAGTTTGCAGTTTTTTAGCCCATTCAATTTTAGTATAATGAAGTGCAAGTATGAGGAAGCTAGGACTTACCAAACAACATAAAAAAATTGCTAAATATTAATGGTAAGTCCTAGCTACCTCAAACTTGCACTTTGTTATACTAAAATTGAATGGGCTAAAAACTGCGTACTTAATTTTTTTCTAAAGAGTGTAAATTGCAATATTTGGTTGGAAATTTGCAGAGTTTTCTTTAATTTTTCATAAGGTTTGGAACTCTGATTTTTGGGGTTTTTGGTGTAGAATTAACCATATTTTTATAAAAAATTAGGGAAAAATAAAACATTTGAAAAATAGTTGCCGGTATTGTAAAAACTTCGCTGCACCTAAACGTTATTGACTGACTGTATATCTTATTTACATTAAGTACGACAAAAACTTTCAAAGTACTTCATATACATATAAACTTAAAAAGAACTGAATTTACTTAAAAATCAATATGCTTAAATTTAGACAAGTAAGACAAAGTGAACTAATATTTTTACTTTTAAGCAGAACGCACTTTTGTTTTTTACTTACTACTTAAGTTTAATACTACTACTACTACTAATGTGGTTTATACATTTTTAATAAATGCGTTTAAACATTTGTGATGGTATTGTCCTTCCTTCAACCGATCGAATTTAATATAAAAGGGAAATGTTTCGACAAGCCTGATTAGAAATGTAGATCTAAAGTGACGAATTTATAACAGGTTGGGAACTATGGATGCAGATCGAACTAGATCTCATCTGTCGAAAAAGGGGTGCAAAACGAACTAGATCTTATCTGTCGAATTTAGAACTGGTTCGGAACTAGAGCCAAAGGGATGCAACGGGGGACAATTGACACTTCCTAGGACATCGCAATGTTAAATTCGCCAGTCGCTAGCATGCAAAAGAGAATTAACGCGTACTCGTCATGGTTCCAAACGCACTAGAACCGAACCAGTTCCTCACTAATTCGTTTCCCTACAGGGCAGTCACTGGGGATAATATCGTAGCTTACGTCTCGAAAAACGAGAATATAGATCGCATTCATTTAGCTTAATATAAACTTGTAAAAAAATATGTGGATACTAAATCATTAAAAAAGATTAATTTTAAACTTGGCGTAACTGCATCCCTTTTTGACCAAGTTCTGAGTCCTACGCCTTGGCCTGCGGATGTCAAAAATTTTTCGCGTGGAGGATCAACCGAACAAGCAGTTATAGCTTTGAAGATTTGCTGCCAAAACATGGGTGGCATTCATACCAAATCGAGTGTCATATGTACTACAAGTGGTCATTTGGATTATGATATCTTTATATTCGTTGAGACATGGCTCAACCATAACTTCTATGATGATGAATACTTCGACTCCAACTTATATGACGTCTTTCGTAAAGATCGCGACATTGAGAGAACGGGTTGCTCACTGGGAGGAGGTGTTTTGATTGCTGTTCGCCGTAATGTGCATGCGTATCTAGTTACACTCAAAAATGAAGACCTTATTCTGGATCAACTGTGCGTTTGTGTACAAGGTTCATCTGGATTTGGTAGCTTATACCTGTTAGCCTCGTACACCACGCCACGTAGTAATTTTGATTTATATAAAGCGCACGCAGACAAAATGTGTCCCTAGTCCAAAACAAGCTGGCTGATAACCAAATTTGCATTTTTGGGGATTTTAATCTCCCAGAAGTTATTTGGTCTAACAATTTTTCAAATTTTGGTCTTATTCCAAATAATATAACTAGCTCTTTTGAATCATATGTTATTGATAAGATTTTAAGTAATGGGATAGTCCAAATTAACAACTTTGTAAACCATCTTGGCCCAATTCTTGATATTGTTTTTGTTAGTAATAACATCAATATTTCTGTTTCCCAATGTGTTATCCCACTCTCGCCTACTGATAAACATCATGTACCACTGGTTCTTAAAGCAGAATTTTATGTATTTGCAACTCCTTAGCCTGAGGAAAGAATTGCATTCAATTTTGCTTCCTGTGATTTTTTAAGGCTGAATACTCTTCTAGTTGGTATT
Source organism: Rhagoletis pomonella (assembly GCF_013731165.1). Lineage (NCBI taxonomy): Eukaryota > Metazoa > Arthropoda > Insecta > Diptera > Tephritidae > Rhagoletis > Rhagoletis pomonella. Next base: position 16,111,159 of record NW_023458568.1, on the reverse strand, counting down.
GATTGGGAGCAAGTGTTACTTGATGCCGATGTCTTTTTATGTTTTTAACTTTAAATTTCTTCTGAATGAGGTGTTTCTTAATAATATTGACTTAATAAAAAGGAGACTCTACAAGCTTCCGTGGTACAATCGTGAACTTAAATCGCTTAGAATCAGCGCAACAAATTTTTAAAAAAGTTGAAAAAAAAACCAACAACCAAAGTTTCTTTTCTAAGTTCCAGCAGGATCAAAAGCAATTCAATTGCTTAGATAAGTTACAATAACTATATGCGTAGCATCGAGTCAAATATACATAAAAACAAACCCAAAGACCTTTTGACATTACGTTAAGTCAAAAAAGTCATCCTCCTGGGTTCCATCGGCAGTAAGGCTGGGTGAAAAATTTGTGACCACGCCAACTGATGTAGCTGACTTGCTTGCTGATTTTTTCAAAGCAAACTTCGCACAACAAGATGTGGTTGATTCTGGTGTTTCAGACAGTTTTCCCGCACCTAATCAATTATCGTGGATCAATTTTGGCAGTTTGAGTCTCTCTTCGGATCTAATCACACAAGGAATTCTAAGGTTAAAACCCTCTACTAAAAATGATGCTGATGGACTCTCAGCTGTTTTTTTTTTTTTTTTTAAATTGTCCAGCGATTGTCACTCCGTTGAAAATGCTTTTCAATAAATCTTTGTCTTCAGGAAATTTTATTGATGACTGGAGGCTGACATTAAATACCCTAAATAACAGTTATGCCTTCTTTTGGAGGTGGAAAACGTTGGCCGTAGGACAGTAAAAAAAACTTTTATGTTACTTTATAAGAGTTTTTCGCAAAACTAAAATTTTTTCGTCGCTCGTAAGTTTTATTTTCGACTTTTTTGCTTTTTCGTTGCTCAGTGACAAAATTTTTTCCGTTGCCCATAATTTTTATTTTCGACGTTTTGCTTTTACGTTGCATGATAACAGCTATTCTCAATGAAATATCTTTTTCGTTGCTCGTAACTTATATTTTCGACTTTTGTTTCTTTACGATGCTTGGTAAGAGTAATTCTCAATGAAAATTTTTTTTCGTTCCTCGTAACTTTTATTTTGAAGTTTTTTGGTTATGCGTTGTAGTAATGAAATACATATATATGAGGCATTCCTTTTCGTATTGGACATCCAATTTGGTGTCACACTTTCTTTGCGCTTCAAATTTTTGAAGCTGATTTACATAGTGAAGACCAATAAATTAAGGATTTAAGGTCATACAGTCGTAATCCCTGATTAATTCTCTATAAAACCCATGTTTAAAAAAATGGGCGCTTTTCAAGATTTTCCTTTAAGGCGACGAACCCCTAGAAATGGGCGTGGCAATATTTCCATTACACCATTTGTATTTTTTTGTATTTCCGCTGAATTTGCCAATTTACTCCCACCCAACCAACCGCCGCTAAAGAAGTTTCACTTCAAAAATTGTACGAAAAAAGGCGCTTAATAAAAACTTTGGCGGAGAAAGACGCGTAACCTAGTTGACGGCGAAGAAAGACGCGTAATCATAGATTTATACTTGGCCAAGGACTGTCACTTCAGCATTATTCGCCAAAAACTCTTTACGGAATGTACATACTTCGCCGTCAACTATGTTAAGAGTCTTTCTTCGCTGAAGTTTTTTTTATGCGCCTTTTTCGCTGTCAACTTTTGAGCTTGCGCCTTTATTCGTGTCTAGTGACGATATATTTAAAAAATTACAAAGTATTTAGTTTGATAAATAATTGGGTGGTTCACAAGGTGTCGTACTTGTCGTATTGTTGCATGTAAGTTTCTAACGGCTAAATAAATGTTTAGAGGACTTGAAATCACCACCAACTATTTTTTAATTGTGTGAAATTTCATAATAAAACTTTTATGGTAGCTTGCGAATTCCTTAAATTTTATGACATACAACAGTACGACAGTATACAACACCTTGTGAACTCCCTAAATGTTTTAGCAATTACATCATCCGCCAAGTTGTACCTTTTGTCAGTTAACAACAGCCGCAAACCAGAAAATGCTCGCTCAACAGAAACCTGTGTAGCTGGCACCGCATGGACAATAAGAGCCATTTTACGTAAAAATGGAAAAGTATACTTCTGTTCTTCCCAATATTGTAATAAATCAGCTTCTACGTCCAGCCTAGTAGGTTTGAAGCTATCTATTTCAGCTATAGCTGCCTGCAGCTCTTTAGATTTATCATCCTCGTCATCTTCAGAAGACGAATCTACCTCAAGTTCCCTAAGTGATATCCTAAGCAGGGAAGACGTACTTTGGTTGGTGGACTCGTCAATAAAAAAATCGGGTGTTGATTGTCGTGGAAGTACTTCTGGAGAGGATATGCGTTCAGCGTCTTTCGGCTGCAAAATAATTTAAAGGATAATCAAACATTTGTGAATGTGTACTTACATATACACTGGCGAAAAAAAGTATTGGCACAGCAAATTTTTCACAATATATGCAACTTTTTTTTTTTTTCTAATATTTTTCCGCCAATTTTCTCTCTTATTCTTAATTTTAGGAAGTTTCACTTCTATACACGTTACTAACCTCCTTTGATGGAATCATTAGCTGAGCTAGATGTTTTAAATGCTGCCTAGCTTTATCTTTTTGCGCTGAATTGAGTGTGCGACGAAAACGAGGGTCCAAAAATAGAGCTGCAATAACTATGTCATTTTCAATCAACTCAAGTTCCCTTCTTTGTATGCATGTGAGAAGCGTTGTTGGCAAAGACGTTGTCGCTGCTTGCTCTTTTAAGAGAATTTTTATTGTTAGCCAGGACTTAAAAAAATCTCCTAGCAATAACTGATGTTCTTGCAACTTAAGTGTCAGTGTATAAGCCGGCTTTAGGACATTCACCAAAGATTCTATCTCACCCCATTCATCTGAAGAAAGTGAGCCCTTCGTAGAGCTTTTATTTTATAAATATTGACACAGAATGCGATGGAAGCTTTTACTTGATAAAAATCTTGATAAAATTTCTTTACAAATAATTTATCGAGAAAACACAGAATTGGGAGGTTACTGTTTTTAAATTGCTAGAATACAAGTACATATGTATGTAAAAAATATCGATCGCGTCCCCTAAGCACCTTGGCCATATAGCGTTGTAATGGATATCAGCATTAACCACAAATTTATAGTTTGACACATATCAAAACTGAGTACAAGTTAAAGAAACAATTTAATGAAAAAGTGGATTTGTCGAATGTCGAGAACAGAGTGATATTAGTTATTATTAATGGTCTTTTTAAAGAATTCTTGTTTAAAACACACTTATATTTGTATGTCTAATTTTGAGCAACAGAAAGAAGATTTCCTTAGAAAAAACTCTTACTAAGCAACGTAAAGAAACAAAAGTCGAAAATATAAGTTACGAGCAACGAAAAAGAATTTTCATTGAGAATAGCTCTTATCATGCAACGTAAAAAGCAAAAAGTCGAAAATAAAAATTATGGGCAACGGAAAAAATTTTGTCTTAGGAATAACTCTTACCAGGCAACGTAAAAACAAAAACGTCGAAAATAAAAGTTATGAGCAACGGGAAACATTTTGTCTTGAGAATAACACTCACTGAGCGACGAAAAAGCAAAAAAGTCGAAAATAAAACTTACGAGCGACGGAAAAAAGATTATATTGTGAATAACACTTATAGGGGAGCAAAACATAATTTGGGTTAAAAATAACTATTATGTAAAGTAACAAAATTTTATTTATATTTAATTTAATAGTTATGGACCAATTTTTTTCGATATTCCTTATAACAGTTATGTCTCTGAATAAAAATGACGTCAGTAATTATAGGCCTATTTCGAAGCTCTCGACTGTCTCCAAACTGTTTGAAAGCATTATCAAAAAGGGAAGATGTTTTTTTGCTACTAAGAGCATTATTTCACCTAATCAGCATGGACTTGTTACTGGACGTTCTACAGTCTCCAATTTAGCAGTGTTCAGTGAATACTGCATCGCAGCTTTATCGGCAGGACTCCAAGTTGACTGCATTTACACAGATTTTTCGAAAGCGTTTGATAAAGTTTCACATACAATTTTATTACAAAAACTTGCAGTTTTGGGCTTTCACTCTGCTTTTCTTCAATGGATAAAATCCTACCTAAGCAATAGGCGGTGTGTTGTGACAGTCTTCGGAACCTTTCATCGCCACTTCTGGAGTTCCTCAAGGAAGCATTTTGGGTCCACTACTGTTCGTTTTATTCATTAATGACATAAGCAGTTGTTTCTCTTTCGCCAATTTTTTGCTGTGCGCCGATGACTTAAAAATATTCCGTGATTAAAGACCCGACTGATGATAAGTATCTTCATGCGGATTTGGATACGCTGTGTCTTTGGTGTGAGAAGTGTGGTCTTTCATTAAATGTAAAAAAATGCTTTGAAATTCCTTTTGGAAGTCACAGTATTTCAAAAACAATCCTATTTAATAGTCACATAAATTTTATTTTAACTAAGGCATATTCAGTTCTAGGATTTGTTCGAAGAAACAGTTCAAAATTTTCCGATCCTTATACGCTTAAACTGCTTTTTACAACTTTTGTTCGTTCTCTTTTATTTGGAGACCTTATTTCCAATTTTCTATTAATAAAATTGAAAAGGTTCAAAAAGTGTTCTTAAAATCTGCCCCTCGTTCTTTAAATCTGATCGCATCCCTTCCTATCATTCACGCCTGCTCTTAATCAACCTTCAGTCACTTGTTTCAAGGAGATCGATTCTGTCTCTTTCATTCGTTTTTAGCATCATTAGTGGTAAAATTGACTGTCCGTTTCTGCTAGAAAGGATTCACTTTCTAGTCCCTTTTAGGACACTGCGCAAGTTTTATCCCTTCTACCTAGATAAAGTTAAAACTGATTATGCGAAAAATGCTCCTTTGGCGCGTGCCCTCCGTGAATTTAATGAGATCTCGAATTCTGTCATTTTTATACCCGAGCGCACTTGTGCACAAGGGTATTATAACTTTGTTCACATAATGGCTGTTTGTAACAGGCAAAACGAATCGAGATAGATATAGACAAATGAATACATAAATGATCAGAATGAAAAGAGAAATCGATTAAGCGGTGACTGTCTGTCCGTCCGTCCGTTCGTCCTTTCTGTGCACACGATAACTCTAGTAAAAATTGAGATATCGTAACGAAACTTGGTATGTGCTTTTCTTTCGGGCGTAGGACGGCTGGTATTGAAAATGGGCATATAACGGTAATTTTCAGAAATACGAAAACTGCGATATTTTAGTAACTACTGAAGATTATTCACTCAAAATTGATATTTACAATAGTTTTTAGAAGAAAAATAAGAATATTATACATTTTTGGGAAATAGGCATGGCCACGCCCACTTATGATCAGATATATGTATCTCGGTAACCGTCGTACCAATTCGTACCAAACTCGGTATGCTTATTGTGCTTTCCACATAAAAGCAAAACGTTGAAAATTATTGAAATCGGACTAAAATTACGGCCGCTTTTCATATAACGGTAAATTAAAGAAATGCTTGAAACTTCACTGTTTCGAAATTTAAGGACGCTAATTTATTCATGTGGATTTATACATGTGTATATCTTGGTAGCCGCAGCACCAACTTCTTCCAAACTTGGCATAGTTATTGGCCTTGATACACCATACCAAACGACCGAAAATTTTTAAAATCGGACAATAACCACGCCCACATCCCATATAACGGTAATTTAGAGAAATACAAAATACTCAATAAATCAGTAAATATTAAAGCTAATTTATTCAAAATTGATGCCTGCAACAATTCTTTACCAGGAAATGCATTTATGGTATAATTTTGGAAAATTGGCGCGGCACCGCCCACTTATGATCAGTTATATGTATCTCGGTAACCGTTGTACCAATTTGTACCAAACTCGGTATGGTTATTGTGCTATCCAGACAAAAGCATAACGTTGAAAATTATTGAAATCGGACTAAAAGTACGGCCGCTTTTCATAAAACGGTAAATTTCAGAAATGTTTGAAACTTCAATATTTAGAAATTTAAGGACGCTAATTTACTCAAAATGGATACTAAAAACAATCGCTTGAAAAGAAGTAACATTGTTTGGAATATTTTCAAATTGGCGTGATATCGCCCCCTTTGACTATATAAGTTTATCTCATTATGTCTAACTGAGCGTTCTATCGAAGATGTTTAAAATAGGGGTAAAAGCACCCCGGCTCACAATGTAGTGGTAGTTTTCGGAAAGGGGGGAAAAAAAAATATATTTAGTACTTGCGCCGGGTATTTAATGTTCGGCTCCGCCCGAACTTACGACTTTCTTACTTTTTTTAGATTTCTCTTTGTCTAAAGATGCTTTTATTTCTTTGTTATATACGGATTTTTGATTAAGTAGTACTTTTCCTAATTAGCTCAAAAATATTTAGCTCATAATTAATCGCTTTAGGTATTCAGTAAGAACTTTGTTTCATTGACTTGATGAAATAAATAAGTAAAGTCGCCCAGCATGATTTAAACATCGTGGCGGGGGCAGCGCTCATATGCTTCCTCTAAGCGCTCGCAGAACTGCTCTTTGGTTTCATCATCCTTTTTCTCCATCGGGGCGTGCGCACAAATGAGGCTTACGTTGTTATATTGGGACTTGATGCGGATCGTGGCGATTCGTTCACCTGGAGACGAGGTGTCGGTAGTCTCCGCCCAACCACAAATCCCACACCAAATTTGTGCGCCGTCTCATGGCAGCTGTAGACAGTGTTGGCCTTTTTGGTACAATTGTACATTTTTGATACAATCTTGTTTACAATATACCTTCCTACTACCCAGTACGTTTTAGTACAATTTTGTGATGAATACTATAAATATATAGCTCTGATAAACTCACTGCGGGAAATTTTTTTATTTTTTTTTTATCTTCGCCTTCTCGTTTTTGCCTTAAAGAGATGTTTTAAATATTATAACTTTATGACACTCACATATTGACTAGATTTGACTTTTTTATATTTAATTTTAATTATTTTATTATTATACTAGCAGACCCGGCGAACTTCGTCCCGCCCAAAATGAGATTTTTAATTAAAACATTTTGGTCCAACAGTTTCTCCAACAATCCACATTTACGATTTGTACTGGCACATTCATCGGCTAAGATTATCGTTTGGTGGTCGTTTGCCGCCTTAAATAACCGAACTAAAGTGTTATGACCAGGGATGCCGTTTGGATCTAAATAGATCCAATTGGATACATTTTTAGACGAATTTTTGCGGGATACTTATTTTTTACGGTCAGTATAAATGTGGATACTTTTTTAAATAGGCCAAAATTTTATATTTCCTATAAAGTTTTTTTCGTTCAAAAATCGATTTTCATTAAAGATGGTCGCTGCTTAAGCGTGAAATTAAAGCATTTTTTTTTGTGAACGAAGAAATGAACATATGAGAGATCTCACCAAAATAGGTATAAGCGCAATTGCTTTAATTAGCTTAAAAGGATGCTTTAAGCAAGATCTTAATATACATATCGTAAGTATATAAAGTAAATTATACTCTTTCTGTAGTAATCTCTTTCATATCATATATTTTCATTTGTTAATTTAAAAAGAAAGAAGATTTCAATGTAGTTTAAATTTGATTTATTTAAAGAAACTTTTATGAATTTTACTGAAAAGACTTTAAATACATTCTAAAAAAATTTTGTTTATTTGCGCATATTGAGAGAGGTAACCAGTTTCCTCTTTTAATGTGTGCAAATTTGCCCGCCGTGTAATAAAATTAATCATTGCCTGTTTACTTTTACATAACGAATTTGTCGCAAGAGCAAAATTACACATAAAATGTTTAAAATAAAGTAATGTTTATTATTAGTAGGAAATGTATTTGTAGTTTGAAAATGTTTGCAATTTTAAACATTCTATATATGTGTATATTTTAAAGATCTCAAGTTCAAAATCAAATACTGAACATCCTATACGTATATTTATACAGATTTTTGTTGAAAAATAGATACTTTTCAGTAGTAGTTTTACATGCTCTTTTTAGAGCGTACTTGCTATTTATTATATTTACTCTGCAAAATACTTATGCACAAAAAATGTACTTTATAAATTGAAATTACAAATGTTTGATTTTATGCACATGTATTCCAAGTCCTTAGGATGGGTTAAATTATGTATTTTTCATGAAAATGTTTGGTTTTCTTGCAAATTATGAGATGTATATGTAAAAAAAGAAAATTGGATACATTTGGATACATTTTTAGCTTGGTCAGGGATACATTTTCTTGAGACGGCGCGGCAACACTGGTTATGACCATGAGAAGTTCCCTGGTGGCAACAATGAACCGGATCTATAGTGAATGTGCCCTAGAAACTTTATCTTATAGCTGGTGGCAATTTCAAAATGAATGCGTATCCTTGTTCAACAGAAATACAATATACATACATAAACTGAGATGAAATACCTTAAAAGCCAGTTTCGCGAAAGCAATTTAAGTGAAAAATTATTTTTTTCTGTCGGGTTCTATATTTAATTCAATTAAAAAAATAAATTTTCATTAAAGTGCTTTCATGAAACTGGCTTTTAAAGTATTTCGACAGGTGGTGATTTGAGATTTACCACTGCACAACTCAACCCTGGTTTCTTCGAATGAATCTTTAACGCATAATAATATTGGCAAATCACATCCATTGGGCCAATCGTAACACACGAGAGTTCGATATACTCAATAGTGCAAACAGGTCGATTTAGTCTGACACAGAGTTGTGAAAAATGCATTAATTTTTTAATGCATTAATGGTATTAAAAGCAATAATGTTAATGTAAAAAATTAATGCATTAATTTATGAAATTTAATGCAAATGAATATTTCAATGCATTAATTCTGAAAAACGTGATGCTAATGAAATTTTTTTTTTCATTAATTTATCCAAGCTAATGAAATATTTTAATGCACTAAAATGTTTAATACTTTTGCTCGTTTGCATTATTAAAAACCACTAAAGTTTTTTTCTAGCAAAATATAAATAACCTCTTTTGGAAGGACTTGGAATAATTACTAATAGCTTTTTCACCTTCATTATATTATGTGTATTTGCAGAAAAAATTCTTCTAAACATTGTTAGATGTTTTATGAAAATGAAAGCCAATGTGCATGCAACGCAGAGTGCTTTTGTAGATTTTTATGTTGATTGTTGATGCATACCGATTACATATATTAAGTATGACCCAAAAACGGACAGATAGCCAGTTTAGCAGCGCATGTACACGACTGAGGACCTACTCTGATCTAAATCAATCAATAAACCGTTTTTAGTTCCATTTGACAATGTGATTTTACCTATTTAACGACAAATGCCATTGAACTTGACATAGTGAAAACCAGCCTTAACGTCCGTCACTATCTTTTTTTACCTTAAAATTCTACCCTCAACGTCAGCAAAGAATTTTTACTTCAAAATAAAATTAGTTAATGGGTTTTTAATGCTTGTTATAATTTTAATGCAATAAATTATTGCAATAGCATTCATTTAAACATTTTAATGTTAATACAAAAAAATCATTAGCATTATTTCTTCGGAATTAATGCATTGAAATTTTCATTTACTTAAATATCAAAAATTAATGCATTAATCTTTTTCATTTACATTAAAATGCTATGCATTAAAAAATTTAATGCATTTTTCACAACTCTGGTCTGACATTTACGGCACCTTTTCTCACTTGTCGATTTTTAGTAATAACTCGACCTCAGCACCACCTGGCAGCTCTTTTTTGCAATTGGGCTGCCTTCACCGTTTCCAATACATGTTTTGAATATTCGCCAAATCGGATCATAAAAAAGATTTTTAGTAATAACTCAACTCCAGCGCCAACTGGCGGATTAAATTGTGAAACTAAACTATCCAGAGACCCACACAAACACACACACAAAACGTTGTTAAAATCCCTCCAGCCATTAAGGATTTCACTCACAAATATACCTACAGAAGAATTATATACATATTCAAAGATAAGTAAAAGTCAGTACTCTGCCACGCGCTCTTTTCAAAGAGCCCAATTTTCTCTATGAGTATGACTCCCATTTCATATAGCTCCATACGAAGTTCCAGTACTACCATGAACATGCCACGCCTCCTTTTCCAATAGCTCCGTGACTATGCGATTAATTTCATATATAACCACACCAAGTTCCAGTACTCTACCAAGAACAATTCTAGAGATATGCAATAAGATATTCGACTTGTATGGGAGGTGCCCCGCCCCACAGTGGTAATTCGGCGGAAAAAATTATATTGGTGAAGGTCACATTTTGTCGTTTTTTATACTTACTACCAATACTAAACCCCTTGGGTGACCCGGTTTTACAAGATTTGGCAGCAAATATAATCAGAAGTTTGAACACTTAAGCCATGGGTTTGAATACCTACATAAAAAATTTTAAAATACATACTTGTTTCAAGTGACATAACTCTGAAACGCACATCACCTTGACAGAACATTTAATGTTTATCATAAGAGGCATATGTGTAATTATTGAAAATGTCATTACATGACCTGATTTTCCGTCCAGTATATATAATTATTTAATTAAAAGAAGTTAGTATTTTTTTCCGCGCACTTCTTAATTCAATGGACTACATCTTGTTTTCTGCTCCATCCGATTTGTTGTGATATAGCACTAATTATTTCTATAATAGTTAGGATTAATATGTTATCTATTCCAGCTGCAATTATCTGCAATTCTTTTTTATTCGAAAATAGTGCAAGCATTAGAAATCATAAATATTGAAGGTAATTGACTTTTAAACGACGTGGTAAAGTTTAAAAGGGTGAGTTATTATTTTTTACTTCATCTTTTATTATCTGTTTCAGAAAGTAAAACCGAATTTAGCAATTGTGGCAAATTTCAACATTTTTAATTCAGTGCTAGCTGAAATTGCAATTGCAAGTAATCATGAAGTGCATAAGTGTATCGAATACCTTAAAAATAGATATTCAAACCTTACAGAAGAGTGAGAGAGAGAAAATGTATACTGGACTAAGTAAATTTGTTTGCCTACCTTTATAAAAAGTGCCATGCTGCATAGCGAGTAAAAAAATAAATTTCTGTTTTTTAACCTTGAAGTCTAAACAGTTTTACCCACCCTGAGTTACCGTTTTTATATACATATTCTGCCGTCCCTTTTTGTATAACTCAGCTTGCACAAGGATGCAGTTTGTATACTACGAGGACTTTTTACCTTTTAATAACTTTTTTAAGTTTTTTAAGGTTAGGCTTGTATGGGAGGTGTGCGTAAAAATTAACCGATTATAGCCATTTTAAGGGTGTTTGCTTATATTATCATTTATAATATATGGCCAAAACTTCGGAGACGTGCATTCAGCGATGCGCTTTTAATTACATCTTTAAGCGTTTTTGTAGGTTAGGTTTGTATGGGAGGTATGCGTTAAAGTACATCGATTTTGCTAATTTTTTGTATATTTATTTACTCCATTATTGTGAATATATAGACGAAATTTTGAAGTCCTTCATTCATCGGTGCTTTTTGAATGCCATGTTTAAGGCGTTTTTGAGGTTAGGTTTGTATGGGAGGTAGGCTTTAAAATAAACCGATCCCACCCATTTTTCGTTTTTTTCTTGATTTATGTCCTTAGAGGCTACACACAAAAAATTAAAGCCCTACGCATACTCCTTCTAATTTTCTCCAAACAATGTATGAGGCTAAACCACTGTGCGCCCGTATAAAGTTCTAGTACTCTACCATGAACACTTCTAGAGATCATGGTACAATAAAACAGGTAGAAGCCAATTTGACGTCAAACCTACAAAAGTCAAAGTTTTCGGGAGAGTAAAAATAAAAATGAGCGTGTGTAAGGAAAAATAAAAAAATACATTTCACTGGTTGACGTTTTTAAGTATATTTGAAGTTTATTCTTATTTATTTATTTTCTTTAGTTAAAATTTGATAAAACGTGTATGTTGTTTTCTGTTTTTGTTTTATGAGTTGCAGTGTTGTTGGAGGGACTTTTCGGCATAAGGGTCATAGGAACTGCACTTGGCTTCAAACGTGCCTTTCCTGTACCTCCCGGTGTATTTGTGGAATCTACTTCTTTAAAATGTTTAACGCACAGCAAGGCATTTCACTGCAGCTCTGCCCACAGCTGCTTTCGCAACGTTCCTTACGCGAAGGACATTGAGGCACGTTAAAAAATTAGTGGTATCTGTCTTATATTTAACACCACATAAAAAACAACGTTTCAGGTGTTGCATTTTTAACACATACACTAAGTATAAACCGAACAACATTCAAAAAAAAACAACGATATGACATTCAAAGCGTAACGAAATATAGGAAATAAAATAAAATCAAGTTGAAGTTTAAAGGTTTGGTTCTCATGAGAGCAACGTCATTTTGGCTTCTACCTGTATTTATGTGCCTTGTCTAGAGATATTTATTATGAAAAATTCGATTTGTATAGGAGGTGCCACGCCCTCTTTTCAAATAGTCCGAATTCTTCTTCATGAGTACCTCTGCGAATGATTTCATATGTATATCTCCATACCAAGTTCCAGTACTCTACCATGAACATTTCCAGAGATATACAGTATGACAATTTCGGTTTGTATAGGAGGTGCCACGCCCTTCTCCAAAAACTCCAATTTTTCTCCATGAGTATGTAATTGATTTCATATATTTCCGTACCAAGTTCAAAAATTTTACCATGAACGCTTCCAGAAATATGCTGTATGAAATATTCGGTTTGTATGGGAAGTGCCATGCGCCCTTTTCAAATACCTCCAATATTTATCCAAGAGTATGAGATTGATTTCATATATCTCCAAACGAAGTTCAAATACTCTACCATTAACACTTCCAGAGATATGCAGTATGAAGATTCGTTTTGTATGGGAGGTGCCACGCCCCCTTTTCCGATAGCTCCAATTTTTCTCCAAGTGTATGCGATGGATTTCATATATCTCCATACCAAGTTCCAGAACTCTACTATGAATATTTCCAGAGATATGGAGTATGAAAAATTCGGTTCGTATGCGAGGTTCCACGCACGTTTTATATATCGAGATTTTTGTTAGCCGATAGCCATCCGTTGAACGTCTGCAGCAGGTGTCCGAAATTTCAAAAAAAATCGCTTCAGCCATTCTCGAGCTTTGCGATATACATAGATGGATAAAAGCGGAGGTACATAACATGCGTTCGCCGGCAAATGTGTCACGCCGTCAATGTCAAATAAAATTGAATACGTGTGTTTGTATGACAACTGTTACAGACGACGCCGTTACGAATGCGTTAACGCAGTTGCCGTCGAAAGTAAACCAACTCGCTACTTTTCTGTTGCGTTCATGCGTTGAGATTTGTGGATATGCTTAGCAGCTGTGATTTGTTTACAAAACAATGAGCGGCACAACGCAAGGTGTGTAACAGCAAATTTTTTAACGTTGTCAGTGCAGAAACGGATTAACGCAATGCCGCATCAAATAAAAGTATGTACCTTCAGCTTAAGAGTTGCTGCTTTTAATATTGCACTCACTTACGTACAAAAAAACATAGCAGCAGGGTTTTTGTACGTAATTATATACATACATATGTATGTACATAAATATGCATATACAAATGTCAGTGCTAACAGCAATATTAGTTGCTCCTTGTGACAACATAAACGACTCTACATGCATAATTGTCTACATTATTTCTCCATGAACTGTCCATACATATTTTTTTTTTTTTTTAACATAAGAATCAACATTAACGTTAACATTAGCACATATGTATGTATATGTATACATAACCCTCGCTTTGCGCTGTATTCCGTACGAGTTAACAGCAGAGGGCGCTCTCAGCTCTGACCAGCGCTGTAATGTGGGCATGTACATTAAAAGCTCAAACATTCAACGACGTAACGTAGACGTAGGTTGACGCAGACACGATCTACCTTATGGGATTCACTTGTTAACGAAAACTAACCACCGCATGACGGTAACGTTGCCGTTGCTTTTCTCTATCAACAGTAAATTTGATATGCTGCTACGTACGTCAACCTATGTTTACGTTACGTCGTTGACTAACTGCGCTTTAAGGCTCAAACAGTCAAAGACGTAGGTTGACGCAGACACGATCTACCTTATGGGATTCGCGTGTTAACGAAAACTAACCACCGCATGGCGGTGACGTTGTCGTTGCTTCTCTCTCTCTATCAATAGTAAATTTGATATGCTGCTACGTACGTCAACCTACGTTTACGCTACGTCGTTGACTAACTGCGCTTTTAGATTCATAGGATTTTTAAAACCCTGCAGTTCCATTTTTAGGAAAGTATTTAAACTTTTTTTTGCCTAACACAATGAGAAGCCCATCCAGAACCTATAACCGAAATTTCAAAAAAAATCGGTACAGCCGATCTCGAGCTTTCCGAATAGAAAAAAACGGCTTTCAAAATATCTATTAGTATAGATTTTATTCCTTAACAAAAACTGTATGAAAAAAAGTTTAAGTCTTTGAACAACATTGAAAAAATTTACAAACTTTCGTACAATTTCGAGCTTTCTATTTAAATTTTTTTTAATATTTTGCGATTTTTTAGCTCATTCAATTTTAGTATAATAAAGTGCAAGTTTAAAGTAGCTGGGATTTACCGTTGATGTGTGGTATTTTTTTGACGATGTCGGTCATTTTCTTCCATATTATTAAAGTACATATGTTCGACGATTTTTCGTAATGAAGAAAATGAGGAACACCTGCTTAAAAAAATATATATTAAAAATCAACGATAAGTCGCAGCTATTTTAAACTTGCACTTTATTTAAATTGATCGGGCTACAAAACTGCATATTCAAAATATGTATTTCTAGGAAATCTAATTAAAAAGCTCGAAGTTTTTACGAAAGTATGTTGATTTTTTAATTTTGCGCAAAGATTGAACCTTGGATTTATACGGGTTTTGTTAACGTAGAGTTTTGATAAGCACTTGAAATACTATTAAAATGTCTAGTTTTAGTACTGAATTCAAAGAAGAGGTCTCTTTTATCCATTCATAATAACTTAAAAAAAATAATGTAAACAAGTAATTTTTAGCAAAAAAAAACCGACTTCAACTCCCATATAAAAAAATATATATATATATATCTCATGATCCACTGATCGGATCTCAACCAGATTAGTATGGGACCACCTCTGAAACACTACCTTTCCGATGCAAAAAGAATTATCGGTTGACGTGGTCCAAAGTTATGCGGTAACATACATATAAAAAAAAAAAAAAAAATCCGACGAACTGATAACCTCCTCCTTTTTTGGAAGTCGGTTAAAAAAAATATTTTTTAAAAAAAAGCTTTTATTTAACATGTACAATCAAAGGAATAAAATAAAGTAGTGTAACAAAAGATTTTTTAGCAAGAAAATTTTGTCAAAACTGCACTAAAATGAATAAAATAAAATAAGTAGGGTCTCATTAAAGTTCCTAAAAGCCATTTACTGAAAGGAGTTATTAAAAACTCGAATGAAAATTACTAACAATTTGTACTAATTTACTTCGTTTTTAAAACAGTTTGTCGCGCGAATAGCAAACCGGCATTTAAATATCTGCATACATACATACATATACATACCTAACCAATTATGCATGTACCCTGAATTCGCTGACAAGTTTTTTTAAAAACGAAGTAAATTAGTACAAATTGTTAATAATTTTCATTCGAGTTTGAATAACTCCTTTCACGAAATGGCTTTTAGTAACTTTAACGAGACCTTAACTTATTTTATTTTATTCATTTTAGTGCAGTTTTGACAAAATTTTCTTGCTAAAAAATCTTTTGTTACACTACTTTATTTTATTCCTTTGATTGTACATGTTAAATAAAAGCTTGTTTTCAAAAAATATTTTTTTTTACATTATTTTATTTTCTAATTTTTAGTCCATTTATAAGAGCGTTGTATATTAAAAAGTGTTATTTTATTTTATGTACAAAATTTTGCAATAGATATTAAAATAATTCAACTTGCAATGAAAGAGAACAGAAGACTATGCAAGCAAAATGTTGTTTGCTTACGTTTTGTATAAACATACATATGTACATTAAAGTGGTCCAAAAATGTATGTAAAAAAATAAGGTCGGATTTTTAATGCCGGCACTTCCTAGGATTGTTCTATATCGAAAAAAATATACCCCTATTTTTTTATTTTGAAAAATAAAAATAATAATAGGGAGTGCTCAAAGCGCTCAAAGTTTTCCATGTATTTTATATGGGGGAAAAACAACTTTTCGTAGAAATAGTGTAGAATTCTTGAAAATCAACAGTTTTCGATCGGAAAACTTTTCTTATCTTCAGGAGATTCCCAGTAATAATACGCAATTTTCTCTTTAACCATTTTTTTATAGTAACTATATTTTATAGGTCCTCCAAAACCCCTAGAAAATGCAATGGAAAAATCTTTAATCATAAAAAATAATTAAATAAACAATTGGATATTAATACTGGAAGTCTCCTGAAGAGAACCACAGTTTTCCGATTGAAAAATATTGATTTTTAAGAGTTTTATACCATTTTTACGAAAAATGGGTTTTTCTCCATATAAAATACATGGAAAACTTTGAGCGCTTTGAGCACCCCCTAAATATTTTTTGATTTCAAAATAAAAAAATAGGGGTATATTTTTTTTGATATAGAACAATCCAAGGGGGTGCCGGCATTAAAATTCCAACTTAATTTTTTTGGACCACTCTAATGCACATATAGCAGCAGTTAATTTCATGGCGTGATCCATTTCCGCTGTAGCATATGTAAATGGTGCATATATTTAGGCGCAATATTTAACTTCTTCTGGCGGGGCGACATCTGGAGTCTTTTATTGTATCTCCTTGATATGATGCCTACAACGAGGTTCATATCTAGACTAGGTTGATATCTAGAATTTGCCACAAATAGCTTTGCTACACTACCGCCGGCAGCTTTAACAATTTTATAGTGGTTTTACGTTCTTCGGCAAACTACGCTCTGTTAGCCATAAATCTGACTAGTTTTTGACCGCCTTTGAATCAAGACCCCTGGACCATATAGGGAATTCATTTGTATTTTAAATTGCATTGTCATCGTGATTGGAACTATGCTGAAAATTTCAAGTCTCTAACTTGTCGGGAAGTTAGTTTAAAATCGTTTGGAAATTTCCGCGAATTCCGCGGGATGACCAAGTTAAATAAAAGCTTGTAAAAATGCATTTGTGTGCCTTAAAATATGTGCATACAAATTTACGCTAGAAGCGTAAAATATGTAAATGAACCTACATAAACTTTCCCATGAATACCATCAAATCATTGGTCTTGAAGGGAATCTATGTATGCATGTACTAAGAACATATATGAGCAAATTAAAAAGTCGATACAATTTACAGTCGAAAAGTACAGTTTTTAAATAGATTTTGTACTGAAGGAACAATTTCATTTCCCAGCACTGGCTGTAGATGTCACCCGTTGCATATTTCATGCAGCCGTGTCCCGTCCATCGCATTTTCTGGATTGCAGTGATGTCAGTCTTATATTTTTCGAGGCCATCCAGCAGTTGGATAAAGGCATCTTCCCTATAAAGGGTCCGGACATTCCAAGTGCATATCCGTAAATCATAGTCCTTATTTCGTGAGCGAGGGTCGTCAACGTGTGGGGGTGCAGTCATCCGAGGCCATTTTGTTCCATTCATTGGTAGGCATTTTTACGTGGTGGGTCCCAAGCCCAACGCACAACCATTACTGGGATGAGTGGCTTTTCAACCGGATACACGTTTATATAGTGAACCGCTTGCTGGAAGACAGACGCCCGCTTGCAGCCACACCTACTGATGAACAGACGCTGCAGACCTCGGTGAGCCCTTAAACCGAATAAGTCGGAAGCTCCCTCTCTTTCTGCCGTGACGCAAGGCTCCACTCGGGTTGGTTACCGCATCTCGCACATGGGTTGCTCACGTTGCCCAGAGTGCGTGAACGAGGACGCAAGAGTCGGGATTGAGTATAGCCGTGCAACTGTAACTGCATACCGAGAAGAACGCTATACCCAGCGTTGCCGAATGATTTCGCTGAAAAATCGTCAATTCACCCAAAACAATCGTCATTTCCGCAAAAAAAACCGTCAAATTTTGCTTTATTATACTTTTTATATCCCAGCGCACTTGTGCACAAGGGCATATTAACTTTGTTCGCATAACGGTTGTTTGTAACAGCCAAAATGAATCGAGATAGATATGGACAAATGTATATATAAATGATTAGAATGAAAAGAGAAGTCTATTAAGCCATGTCTGTCCGTCTGTCCGTCTGCCCGTGTACACGATAACTCGAGACAAAATTGAGATATCGCAACGAAATCTGGTATGTAGGTTGCCCTTTATCCAAGGTAGGTTGTTATTGAAAATGGGCGAAATCGGACTATAACCACGCCCACTTCCCATATAACGGTATTTTCGAAAAATGCAAAAACTGCGATATTTCAGTAAATATTAGGTGCAAAGTGTTGAAAATTAGTACGTGGAGTAGAATTGCGGTAAAAAAATATATTGTTATGAAATTTTTGGAAAATGGGCGTGGCTCCGCCCATTTATGATGAAATGCTGTATCTCAGTAGCCGCTTTACCAATCCTTACCAAACTCGGTACGAGGCTTGGGTAGGGTCTAGCTAAGAAATCTGTTGAAAATCTTTGAAATCGGGCAATAACCACGCCCACCTGCCATATAACAGTAATTTACAGAAACACGAAAACTACGATAAATCAGTAACTACTGGAGCTAATTCACTTAAAATCGATTATTGCAATAACCATTTGGCAGAAAATTAGAATATTATAAATTTTTGTATAACGGGCGTGGCGCCGCCCACTTATGACCACAAATGTGTATCTCGGTAACCGGTTTATCAATTTCCAACAAAATCGGTGCACTTAATAACCTTGGTGCGGAAAAGCAAAGTAAATTTCAGAAATACGAAAACTCCGATATTTCAATAACTGAGGACGCTAGTTAACTTCAAGTTAATAGTTACAACAATCTCCTAACAATAAAAAACACTGCTATAGACTTTTAGGAATTTGGCGTAGCACCGCCCACTTTGTAACTATAAAGGTGTACCTCGGTAACCACTTAATCGATTTGTACCTAACTAGGTTCAATTATATCATTAAGTCTAACTCTGCATATTATCGAAAACGTTTGAAATTGGTTAAACACCCCTACTTATCATGCAAAGGTAGTTCAGTGAAAGTTGAAACGACGATATTTGATACCTGCGCCGGGTATATAAAGTTCGTTTCGCCCGAACTTATACTTCTTTACTTGTTTAAATAAAAAATACAAAGAAAATTACATACAATAAATATTTATGACTACACATTACAAAACCAAAGAGGACCAGCATTTCATTTGGGTTAATAAAATTTGATTTGTAATTGTTAACGACAACTTAAAATTACAATTTAAAACACAACTACTTTTAAATTATTGAAATGCACTAGTTTGAATATTTTGAAGATTTTAATCCAGTTTTAAAGTGTAACATTAACATTTATTAACTGATAGATAATCTTGACTGAACAAATTCCCTCTGCTATTTTTCTGTCTCTTTCAAATGAGTGTCAGTGCAAATTAACGATTTGGTTAGAATTCTACAACAAATTCAATATAACTAAAAGTACGTTTGTAAATAGAACAAAATTAGATAAATGCAAGGTTGTATTTTGCATTACGTTTTCCTTCAACAAACTTTGTACATACATACATCTATACTAGAATGATTCAGAAATTTCTATTTTTTCCCGCGGAACCATGCTCAAAGGTTTCGCTTAGACGCCAATATAGGTCTCAGATATAATAATAATAATAATATAATCATTAAGAATGTCCGCATCGCACTTTTCGATTTCCCATAAGAATAACACAAGAAAAAAAGGTTTTTGAAGTGAAACTTCTTAGGCGGCGGTATCGCAAAAATGGAGAG
>NW_023458568.1:16062260-16081206 GCF_013731165.1 Rhagoletis pomonella | reverse complement strand
TAAAAATTTCACTCTCCATTTTTGCGATACCGCCGCCTAAGAAGTTTTACTTCAAAAAAAAAAACGACATAAATACATTTTCCGGACACCACATTTAACATTTAGCAACTTCTTTATCTTCCGATAGCTTAAACATTGTGTGTTATTGCAGTAGCATATGCACAGTTTATATTGTCAACATCTTCTTTGTAGTTCATTGCTTTACACATATTTTGTTGTATGCGCAGCCCTTCTAATGTCATCCGCTTTTTAGTTCTGTTCTCCACGTCTAAAATTCTAGCGTTGGAGAAATCTGCTGTGTGATTGTTTGTGGTCAAGTGCTGCGCTAACGCTGTGGTGTTTTTCTTATTTTTGGCGTCAAGTTTGTGTTCGTTGATTCTGGTTCCTAATGCTCTCTTCGTTGTTCCAATGTATACTTTATTGCAACTTTCGCCTTCATTTCCTTTGCACAAATTTTAACTCTAAACGCATTTTATGGAAATATTAATAGTCTCTAAATTTTGCTGCAGGGAATTATGAATGTAAACAATGCTGGGTGTTTAGGCGCGTCTGCTAACACCAGGCGCCTAAATACATGCTATGTACTGCTGCATGTGCAAAAATTTCCTTTATGCAATTTAGGAAATTTTTGCACATGCACTTCTCAACTGCCAAGTAATTGAACTTTCTTAAGTTTCAATAAGATGGCACTTCAAAGTATGCTCTGCCTAGTCGGATGCATCCTCCGGACACTGCTTCCGGAGCATTCTGCTGACTCTGCATGGCTTACAACCATGCGGAGGTGGTAATAGTTGATTACCATTGGCCACAGTGCCTACCCACTACTTTTTGGTCCAATAAATATTTTTTTTATATACATACATGCAAACATACTGGTCTCCCCTCTCACTGAGTTAATCATGGTCCTTCGAGCCGGATATTTGCGGCTTTTGTTATATCCACTAGACGACCAAGTCGTCTAGGGGGGGCGGTATGTTTAGGCGCGTCTGCTAACACCAGGCGCCTAAATACATGCTATGTACTGCTGCATGTGCAAAAATTTCCTTTATGCAATTTAGGAAATTTTTGCACATGCGCTTCTCAACTGCCAAGTAATTGAACTTTCTTGAGTTTCAATAAGATGGCACTTCAAAGTATGCTCTTACCATGCGGAGGTGGTAATAGTTGATTACCATTGGCCACAGTGCCTACCCACTACTTTTTGGTCCAATAAATATTTTTTTTTATATACATACATGCAAACATACTGGTCTCCCCTCTCACTGAGTTATTCACTGGGTACACCAACACAGTCTCATTAGGTCGTGGGGATAGTGCGGCGCAGTGTTGGCAAATTTGGTACAATTGTACTTTTTTGGTACAATTTCATTTACAATATACTTTCCTACTACGCAGTACTTTTTAGTACAATTTTGTAACGAGTAACCAAAATATACACCCCTGATGAATACTCAAAATATACAGCTCTGAAAAATCATAGCGGTAATTTTTTGTATTCTCTTTTTGCTTTTGCCTTTTCGTATTTGGCTTTATGGACGTTATCCTTAGAAGTGCGTGATGTTTGAATGAAATTTCTACAGCGTTATACAATTTTAAGAACATGCAAAGGTTTTTGGAAAAGTAAGTAAATAATCGTCCACCAGTTTAGTTATACATTACAATAAACATAATTTCTACAGCATACCGCGTCCGCAGAAGCGAACAAAAGGTGCGGAAGTATCAGATTTAGAAGAAGTTGACGTTTTACGTATTGAGTAGGTAACGATTTACATCTGCTTAACTTTTGACCTAATGTGTTAATGTTCTTATACCAGGAGCAACGACCAACAAAGTTGTGCGTAAGAGATATCAAGTGCCATTTCGACAAGAATGGAAATCAAGATTTTTATGGTTGCAAGAAGAAAACTCTCCGCAAGGTAAGAAGTGCTCCGTTTGTAATGTTTCTATTACGGGAGGCCTAGCGCATAGTGCTCGACATAAATCGTGTGAAAATCACAAACGTTATATTAAAATTGCCCAGAGTACACCGAAGATGCAAGAATTTATTCAAAACAAGACAACGAATGAGTCCTTGGCGTGCGGGGCACAGAAACTTGAAGTTCGTTTAAGCTCCTTTGTTGCTGAGCACAAACTTTCTTTTTCAATATTAGACCATTTAAATTTACTACTTAAACAAATCATAACAGTTTCGCCTATTATTGAAAAGTTAAATATAAATAGAAAGAAAGTACAAAAAATCATTAAAACAATAACAGCACCACAAAATGTAAAAGAAATAACACAATTTTGTCAGACTCATTACTATTCGCTGATAGTTGAAGAAAGCACAGATTTAACTACATCGAAGAACTTGGCTATTATCATACGAATCTATGACGAAAAATATATGGACAGATTTTTAGATTTAGTGCCTATTACAGATTGTAAGTCGTCTGGTATTTTCGAAACTATAAAGAAAGTATTAAACCGAAATTCTATTCCAATGAAAAATATGGTGGCTTTTACAGCTGACAACTGCTTGGTTATGATGGGAGCGTTAAGTAGTGTTCAGGAAAGACTAAAAAATGTTGTTCCAAATCTCTTTGTTAATGGCTGCATTTGTCACAAGCTTAATTTAATTTCGTCTTCGGCATCGCAGGCAATGCCAAAAGAAATTGACAAGTTTATAAAAGCAATTAATTATCATTTTTGTAACAGCTCCAACCGTAAAATAGAATTTTAAAAATTTCAAGAATATTTTGGAACAGACTTACATGTAATTTTAAAGTATTCAACAACAAGATGGCTCTCAAGAGAAGCCGTAATCACCGGAGTTCTAGAGCAGTGGGACACTCTTAGGTATTATTTTACACTACACGATTTTGAAAAATATGGCTCAGATGAAAATATTAAATTGATTACGAGTATTTTATCAGATCCTGTTTTTAAGATGTACTTTATGTTTTTAGCTTATATTTTAAAAATCATTAATTCAGTCAATGTAGAGATGCAGTCAGAAGATGCCAGAATTCATATATTTTTGCCAAGAATGAAGTTCTTGTTTTTTCAAGTCGCTCGCCATTTTATGGAAAAGGAATATTTAGATAATAACACCATTACGGAAATAAATTTACAAATTTATAATATTTATATAGAGGATATATATTGTGGCACAGAAGTTGATTTATTTATTTGTAACAACATGGTTGAGCAGGACGATATTTTGAAATTTAAAGAAAATGTTAAAAACTACTGCCTTTCATTTTGTAATGCTATGCGAAAAAAGATTAAATTTGATGACAAAGTTTTATATTGCGCCTCAAATCTTTCTCCAGCTAATGTTTTATCAGGGAAAGTGAGCAGCGTTGTGCCTTTGGTGAATTTGTTATTTCCACAGTGTGAGATTGACAAAATAGAATCTATAAATTCTGAGCTCAGAGCATTAGCTGATTGCAATGATCTAAAAGATTTAAAAAATATATCAGTTTGTGAGTTTTGGAAAAATGTAAAAAATGTTAAAAATGTATTCAACGAACAATTATTTTCAAACATATATAAAATAGCGCAAGGTGTACTTTCAATTTCACATTCCTCAGCAAATGTGGAAAGAATATTTTCGATTCAAAATCTCATTAAAACAATGTGTCGAAATCGACTTCGTATAGAAACTATATCTTCATTAAATAAAACAAGAGATTTTCTTAAACATAACCAGGAATGTTGCCATAATATTCAAATCACAAATGAAATGCTATTAAAAATGTCAAGTGTTACCGAATCCGTAGAAGAAGACTCTTTTATCGATTAATAATGGCTTAAAAGAGTATTTTTTAATTAACTTCCGATTTGTTATGCATGTATAAACTCAATGTTTAAGTGTATCTGAACCCCTCCTTATTTTTCACAAAAAACATGTTTTCAACGAAATCAAGACTTTCTTTGCATTTATACGGTCAAATTAATAAAAGTAAAATAGCTTTGAAATGAATACATTTCATAAATTTTAATCTCTATGAATAAAATGAAAACATACACAAATACATGTGTACGTCTGAATCAATTTGTAAAATAAGTGTAAATAAATAAGTAAATTT
Source organism: Rhagoletis pomonella (assembly GCF_013731165.1). Lineage (NCBI taxonomy): Eukaryota > Metazoa > Arthropoda > Insecta > Diptera > Tephritidae > Rhagoletis > Rhagoletis pomonella. The sequence continues at coordinate 16,077,133 of NW_023458568.1, read as the reverse complement.
ACTTATCAAAACTTCAAATCTTTGGTATTGAGGAGAATGCATGTACATACATACATAATTAAGAAAATGTATGAGCAAATTAAACGGTCGATACAATTTACAATCGAAAAGTACAATTTTTGTATGGATTTAGTACTGAAGGTATTTTGAAAACTGGTATTTTTCGTGCATTAACTTTTGCCCTATTTTGCTTATACATATAGTGAAATAATGAATTGTGGAAGTTTTTAGTAACTATTTAATACTATTAGTTTATAGAAACTTTTCCATACGAAAAATGTAATAGGTTTTACTCATTTGTTAAATATCTGCACAAAATTTTAATGGAATCTAATCTTTGAAATGCTGGCCGGCCAGATGATTTCGTTGTTTAGATTTTATTATTTTCATACAAATAGGAATTTAGTGCTAAAAATAGAATATCTTCTATATATATAAATGTGAATGTCTGTTTGTTTATTACCTTATAACTTCTGAACCGCGGCACGGAATCGCACGAAACTTTGCACCCTTATTTGCTTTTACCCCGGGAAGGTTATAGGAATAGAGAAAAATGGGCAGTACTGGAAAAGAGGGCGTGGTACCTCCTACAGTGACGAGCAAAACTGTAACATGGTGTAACGCTTTTTATATCAGCCGCCGCTAGCTTTCCAAGTTCTAACGCCATTCAAACTTTTGTTGTATATTCTTATTGGTACACCTGTACTTACTCTCTCATAACGAATTGTAGTCAATCCAGCAACAATAATAAAACCAGCAGACAAAATGTAAATTAAGGCATATGTTACAGTTTTGCACTTATATGTTTTTAATAACTTTTTGATAATTTTCACGAAAAAAGCGAATTTTTAACACAATTTTCACTACACTTTTGTTTTTTTTAGTTCCTGGATGCAATTTGGCATACCTTATTTGTATCTCTGTAAAAATTCTGGAGGTATAGCCTCCCATATATCCTTGGTTTGCTTTTATAGCTCATGTACTCCATTGGACGGACTTGGATACTTAGTAAGCTGCGCTTTTAGTTGATTTCGCAAATTTTCGATGAGATTCATATCCGCGGATTGTGGATGTCATTTAAAAATAGCAAATTTTTTGCTTTTGCATCCAGTCTTTGCGAACATATGCAGTATGTTTTGGGTGATTTTTCAGCAGAAACTCTCATTTTTCGACTACATCTTGCAAATTTTGTTGGAATATGAACAGATACTGCTCCTTACGCATAATGCGTACTAACGGACCAACAATATTTTTGAAATATAAGCCCAAACCATTATTGACCGAACACTGTGATTCACATGATGCGCTTAGGCTTAAGGCGATTAATTTAGTCTTGTCAGACCAAATTACCTTCAATTAAATCTTAAAAATGTGTTTTTTTTGCATTCTGTAAGGCCTAACATATCCCAATAGGCAACCGTCCGGTTTTCATGCGATCCGGCAAAATGCTACCACTCTCGCACATGTTTTTTGATCAAAATGGTTTTTTCTTTTTTTATTATGCCTTTGCGTTCAATTTGACAATTCTTCGCCTCGTTGTCTATTGATTTGCATTCAAAATTAATACTTTAAGCGCTTCTGTAATAGTGGCTGCAGCGCTACTTGCTACTAAGTTCACAAGATATCGGACCGTAATATTTTTGGCAGACTTCCTTTGTCCTTAATAACATTTGAGGCTATATTTTTTCTCAGTCTTAACATTTTTATGTGGCGAGCTCCACAATTTGTTGCCACTTTTCCTACGGTCCCGCGTTTCCGCAGTAAATCTATTATTTACATCTATGGTTCCTGATTAACCATATTATTTACTGGTAATCACTTCCTGAATAAATTAGAATACAGAAAAAAGTCATCAGACTTCCAACTAAGTAAAAGATAACTGTAAAATTCAAAACTGAAAGTGAGTGCAAAACTGTAACATTTGCCTTAATTTACATTTTTGCCTGCTAGTTTTATTATTGTTGTTGGATTAACTTCAAATCTTTATGAGAGAGGGAGTAGGGGTGTACCAATAAGAATATACAACAAAAGTATGAAAGTCGTTAGAACTTGAAAAGATAGCGGTGGCTGAAATAAAAAGTGTTACACCATGTTACAGTTTTGCTCGTCACTGTATATTAACTAAAATTTTCATGTTGTATATCTTTTGAAATATTTGTGCTAGAGCATTGGAACTTGCTGTCGAGATAAATAAAATTAATTCCATACTCATGGAAAAAAATTGGACGCCCATAGGCGTGAATTATTTAATCAGCTCTAACTACGGAACCGTAAGTCACATGAACCTGAAATTTGGTATGCAAACATGTCTATGGTAGATGCCTATCTTAAGGTATATATAAATGAGTTTGTAAAAGGAGGCGTGGCAGATAACATAGGCGTGGAATTTTTAGTCAGTCATAACTTCGGAACCATAAGTCACATGAACTTGAAATGTGGTATGCAGACATATCTATGGTAGGTGGTTATAGTAAGGTATATATAAATGAGTTTGTAAAAGAGGCGTAGCACTTAACATAGGCTTGGAGTTTTTTATCAGCCATAACTTCGGAACCACAAGTCACATGACCCCTCTAATTCCTTCTGGCCTGGGGTGAAACCCGCGGGTAAAAGCTAGTAACTTATAAATATTATTCATTAAGTATTTTTTCGTATAAACCAGCATTTAAATTTCTATATCGATTTCTTTAGATAGAAACAAATTATTCTAAAATATGGCATGCTATTTGTGCACTTTTTTATAAAAATCATGGAACTTATTATTGAACGATGGTCAGCAAGCAGCTCATTTTACATTTTTTTTTAAATTGTCACGGCATGCAAAATACAGTTTGCTTGTATTAAAAATACGTAGGCATAACCACATAACGGATATTGCGGCTTGTTGAAAGTTCTTTGAACAATATACTCTAGTTCTTATATAGGGTCGCACTATTTTGTGTTTGAATCGTCGCAAATGCATGCAAACACCAATCTAAGAAAACACACCACTTTTTGCTTTGGGGATTTTTTTTTAATTTTCTACTCAAACTGTGGCAAGCACGTGCTAAAATTACGAAGAAAAACAATCCACAGCCGAGCTTAATATTACCTTGGTGAAATCTGCAAGCAGACTGAATCGAAATTCGCTGCTTTGCTTCTGTGTACGTATACGAACCAGTGTTGATATTTGAGATTTTTAAATTGTACTAAATTAACGACAAAAACTGTAACTTTTTGGGCTTAGTTGTACTTTTCACCATTTCCGTCAAAACATTACCTCCCGTTTTCCTTCAACCAAACATAAACCATATTTTTGTCTCCTACAGTAAGTTAACATATCTTTCAGTTCATTGTGCAGCTTCAGTAGCCCATAAAGTCATAGCCAGTTTTGACAGAAAGTCCAACTAAAATTCATTAAGTTTACAGTTTAACTTCAGTATACGCAAATAAATTCTTAAATTATATTCCACATTTTAAAAAGTACACCCAGCGATAAAATTCTACGGTCACCCAGTTTGAGCTATATATTTAATTTTTTTCAAATTAATTTTCATAATCTTTTTTATGAAAATATAGCTCACTGAAGAAAAATGTCAACAACGGCGTTGCGCATTTTCTTCCATTTAAAATAAAATGCCAACATTCCTTATATGGAAGAAGGTGCGCAACACCGTCAACAAAAAAAAAAAGCCAAAAATCAATGGTATTTTTTAGACATTTCAAACTTGCACCTTTTATTGAATGTATGGCATTCAAAAATGATTACCTAAAAAATTTCTACGAATTCTGAATAAAAATTGTGAAATGTTGATGAAAATTTGTTGATTTTTTTTAATATTTGAATCCGGGGTTTATTTCGTTTCGTTAGACAATGACCTCCACTTTTATAAAAAAAAATTAATTAATTAGAAAAAAATTTAAGAAATAGCCCAACCCGGCTAACAGTATAATTTTGTCGCGGGATGTATATTCAAATATGAAGACAATAACTACAAAAAATTAATGCAGAAGTTAGATCAGTTTATATTAGGGAAAATAAATCACATAAAATGATATCAGTAACACTAAAATGGAGGTCCATAATAGAAATTGTTAGTTACAACACATGCAATTTACGTAAAATTTTTTACTTTCAATCCCCAAATTATTCAATTACATACTTCATTTTTTGCTGGATCTTCATTAGGTAAACTGCATTTCCAAAGATTTTTTCAAAATAAATAGGGTAGAGGGATATTTCGTCCACCGGTGATAAAAAATCGCAATCACCACAACACTCAACACTAATACGCCATTCACAATCACGTTTACTTTCAAAATGACAACTCAGAATTTCGTTTTGTACCAAATATGAAATGTAGGTATATCTATTTACTTAAATGCAAACGTATTGATAATCAAAGTGCGGGCAGAGATTTCAGAGTTTTGTAAGAAAAGTATTTTTGATGTTGAAATTGTACTTAAAATCAGTAAATTGTACTTTAGTAATTTTCAAAACTAATTGTACCGAAAAAAGTACAATTGTACTTAAAATATCAACACTAATACGAACTGCGACGCGGGCGTTGCTCGCGAGTAAAAATTGCCCAGCTCTGATGTAAATGCTGCGTCAAACCAGGGATGAAAAAGTAGGTACAATTTTACCTTTTCCGACGTTTGATGACTTAAAGGTACATTAGGTACAGTCACTACATTTTAGGCACAATCATCTTTTGATCAGATGCATTTTAAGTTTTTTTTTGTTTGTCCTTTACCGTGCTAATATAATTACGTGTAGGCACGGGAAAAGCTTCGCTTTCATTTTGAAGAATAAACAATTCTAAAGAAAAGTAGTCAAAAGGAAGAAATTAAAAAAGTCATATTATGTATTATCTTAAACATTTTACATTGCACTACTAAAGGTTAACACTTTACACGAAAGTTAACACTTTACACGAAAGTTAACACTTTACTTAGCTATCCTCAAATTCGTAATTTTCTTCTATTAATTTTAATGCTTATTTTCACGGTGAAATGAGTGAAAACAAATTGTCAAATGGGACTAAAAAATGATATTTTGATTGATTTAGATCAGAATCGGCCTTCATGTACATGCGCTACTAAAGCGGCTATTTGAAAGTTTTTGGCCCATAATATCATCGAAAAAGGTAGGCATAAAGGAAAGAAAGTTGTGTCAAAAAATGTCGACAAATTTTGTTGTCAAAATATAACCCATATTATTTATATATATATACATATATTATATTATTTGACCCATATTCCCTTTTTGATTACTGGATTACTATTTTAAATGCTTCCGAAGTTACTTATGGCGATTTGATTATTTCTCTAGACTTTCTGCACCTATTAAAAGGAATCGGATAAGTTAGCAGACTTTTCTTGTTGTTTTACAAAAAGCTGGATAAAGAAGTATACTTCACAAAGTGTGTTTTTTGTCTTTTTCGCCAATATTTTTCAGTAGTCAAAATTTGACAAAAACAACGCTTCTTCGATTCCCATTAGACTATAGTCTATAGATATAGGCTCAGTTAAAAAAAAACCTAATCTTGTTAAAGTACATCCATCTTTTGTATTCATGTTTTAAATAAAATTTATGAAAAAACTACAAATGAATGATGTAACTTTTTGAAGTGAAACTTCTTTAGCAGCGGTTGGTTGGTTGGGAGTAAATTGGCAAATTCAACGGAAATTGCACACGGAAATAGTGCAACGGAAATGGTTGGGGCTGAAACAAGTGCTTAATGTGTGTATGTATATTGTATTAATTAAAAAAAATTGTAAATAAAAGGTTAAAGAATAGAAAAAGACCAATCCAAGAATGAAAGTATAGGTGACTACGTACATAGATAATAAACTCCTGCGCAATTCCATTTAAAGGGCCTAACAAGACATCCGATCGCCGCGCAAATACTTTCCCTCCTTTACTCTCATCGTTCGGGTCAAGTGTGAGTAAGCATAAACCAGTTTCTGCAAGCGTACGTAAACTACCGATCAATAGCAAGACGCGTAGAGTATTTACTTTGCCTTCCGCAACTACTGCGAGTAAAAGGTATTTGACAGTAGAGTACTCTACTGGTAGTACTTGAGTATTTTCGAAGAAAACATACATTTGTGGCAAGAATGATAGAAGAAATTTCTGGATCGCGCATTTGTGGTATCTGAAAAAAACTAAGGACAGGAATGTAGTGGAGCGAGGAAGAGAGCGACGAGCAAAACGTACTTTCAACTAAAATGCTGATATACATACCTAAGTACATATGTATGTATGTGCATAGATACGTATGTGCATAGATACATAAATATGTGCATAGATACGTATGTGCATAGATACATATATATGTAAGTGTCCGCATATATTTTTTCTCGTCACTTGTTCTGTCGCTTCACTGCAGCAAAACCAAGTTGTGGGGAAAACCCTGACGATATGCGTACAATTGAAACCATGGGTTCATGTTAAATATATTTATGTATGCATGAACATATGTACATATGTTAAAATGTAGTTTCGATTTAAAAAAGTTTTTCTTTCGCCATTCATACACCTCTAATTTTAGTATTTATTAAAAAAACTCAATGAAATTCAAAAACTCTATCTTGCATTTGGGTTTACTCAATACCAATTTGAGCTGTCGCAGTGTTATCAAAAAAAAAAAAGTTATCAATAGGTAGGTTCAGAAGGCGCAGCAGTTGAGCGCAACCGTTGCTAAACCAAAATCAGTGATCGTTATGCGTCTTTTGAACGACTTCATACATTAGCTGTCAAATTCAACTCTCAAAGGTACACACCAACATGTTGTCTCAAATGATCAGAAAAATATTACGATCATCTAACACGCAACTATTCAGTTGATCAGAAGTACGCAACAACGCGTTCGGAAGGTGCAATCGCACCAGTTACTGAGCTGTTTCGCCTTCTGAACGTGCCAAATGAAAATTCGTTTCTCTTGAAATCAAGTTATATGGCTGCGTATGTATGTACATATGTATTTACATATTCCGAAATTTTTTTTATTTGTAAAGGCTCTCAAGAAAAACTAAAAATTCATATAAAATTACGCACAATAAATGGAAAATAAATTTTCTTCTATAAAAAATTTCTTAAATCAGTATGCAGCTCTTAAGAAAAAAATGCTCGTACATCTCGTCGCTACCATGTCCAACTATCGAATGTGAAAATCGGCACTTTTCAAAATTTTGATTTGCCACTAATAATTTTATTTCGTATAGCAGCATTGCTTAAGTTATTGTTTTTGGCAGCCTATTTGTTGGTTAATGACTTCAAATAGTTTTATAGAAAATTAGAGACGAGAAATAATACTTTCATAAAAATTTAAGTACATACATAGATTTAAAAAGCTGCTTGAATACAAAAGTTTTATGAAAATGTCACATTAAACAACTGTCTAAATCTACGTTATTTTTTATAAATAAGGCCGTAAACATTTCCTTACATCGTCAATTTCCATATTCTATTTTTACTCTTTCAATTTCACTGACCAGCGCTGCAAACGATATCAACTAGTAGGCTAACAACCAGAATTGAAATTTAATACGCAAGTACTTACCGTACTACAAGTATACAGAGAGTAGATTTGCTACTCCCTTTTGGCAGCAGCAAATATCTCTCGTACGCGATGAGGGAAAGTAGAGCACGTACTTTGGTGGAGTAATAGCAAGTACGTCAAGTATTTACTCTCTCAACGCCAAGTAGTGTATGTATGCGGAAAAAGAGTAACAATGTGTTGGGAGTAGAGTACAATGCAAGGAGTACTTATTGAACGAAATGCGGCAAATACACTTGCGCTGGACTCTAATAATAAAGAAAAGGATAAAGGCAAAAGTAAAAATTAAAACAAAAACAAAGATGCGTAAAGATAAAGACAAAAATGACGACCAAGGTAATTTTAAACACTTTACTTGTACATATATATAAGGGCAAAGGTGAATGGGGAATATGTAGATGAAGAAAATGATAAACATAAAAGTAAAGACAAAGAGGAGGATGGGAATACCGATAAAAGTAAAGATGAAGATAGGGGAAGAAAGATTAAAATGAAGGTAATTAAAGAGGAAAGGATATAAAGAGAGACACAGAGACTCAATCTGGGAACTATTTTGGGGTTTTAGAGATTTTCGGGATTCCCGGGACATATGTTTTGTTATTAATTTTGCGATCGATATTTTCGGAACTTATCGATATAATAATCGATATTTTTATCGATTTTGTTATCGATATTTTTATCGATTTGTTATCGATTTTGAAATCGATATTTTTAACTATTTTGTTAGCGATATTTTTTATTGATTTTGTTATCGATATTTATCGATTTTTTTATGGATATTTTTATCGATTTCGTTATCGATTTTTATCGATTTTTTATCGATATATATCGATTTTGTTACCGATATTTTTGGATTTTGTTATCGATATTTATCGATTTTGTTATCGATATTTATCGATTGTGTTATCGATATTTATCGATTTTGTTATAGATATTTATCGATTTTGTTATGGATATTTTTATCGATTTAGTTATCGATATTTTTATAGATTTTGTTATCGATATTTACCGATTTGGTTATCGATATTTATCGATTTTGTTATCGATATTTATCGATTTTTTATCGATATTTATCGATTTTGTTATCGATATTTACCGATTTGGTTATCGATATTTATCGATTTTGTTATAGATTTTGCTATCGATATTTACCGATTTTGTTATCGATTCTGATATCGATATTTATCGATTTTTTTTTATCGATATTTATCGATTTTGGTTTCGATGTTTATCGACTTTGTTATCGATATTTATCGATTTTTCTACCAATGGTATTATCGTTGTTGCTATTGAAATTTTTATCGAATTTGTCATCGATTTTGTTATCGATATTTTGTTGGACGTTATTATCGATAGAGTATAAAGATAAAAATGAAGATAATGGAAAAACAGAATAACATTAATGTTATTAAAACGAAAAGGGGTAGACGTAGGGATCTAGCTAGAAAAAAGACAAAAAATATAACCTTAAGCAAAAGCAGATGTATGTATGTATGTACATATGTATGTATGTATATTGGTTATGAGACAAAATAGATATGTATGTAACGTAAGTTTCACTTCTCCAGTCTGGCCCAGGCGCACTTACTTTTTTTTAGGTACAATCTGTCTCATTTAGGTACATTTATTTTATGAAATCCATTGTTCATCCCTGTTAGGGATGCAAATTAGATCACTTGCCACGATGCTTAGGGAGAACGAGGGAAAACGGCGTAATATCCACCAGCCAACGCGAGATGTCATAGGAAGTTTAACGTCCTTATATGAAAAAGCTTCTAAGGAATGCAAATACACTTGCGGCAGCGTACGTAGATGAGAGCACAAAAACGTCGCCATGGCCAAGGCAATACCCCCATCGTGCTCGGAGGAAAGCGACTGAACGAGCTGTGGGATCTCCTGCTAATGAACGTAAGAAAAACGGCGGAGAGAACAAACAGGGACGCCCACAATCGAAAGAAAAGGTGCCTTCTGGAACTTCCACGAACTCAACGCTACTGAAAAAAGATAGCGAATGGGTATAACTTAAGAAAACAAGTAATTTTTAGCAAAAAAACCGACTTCAACTCCCATATAAAAAAAAAATATATATATATATATATCTCATGATCCGCTGATCGGATCTTAACCAGACACTACCTTTCCGATGCAAAAAGAATTATCGAAATCGGTTGACGTGGTCCAAAGTTATGCGGTAACATACATAAAAAAAAAAAAAAAATTAATAAAAAAATATTCCGACGAACTGATAACCTCCTCCTTTTTTGGAAGTCGGTTAAAAAGAAAGACGTGGAAAAAGATAACCATTAGGAGAACGAAGCCAGACGCCATTGTCATTGAAAAGAAAAGAAAGACGATGAAAAAATGTATCGTAAAAAACAACAAGTAATTTTTAGCAAAAAAAAAAACCGACTTCAACTCCCATATAAAAAAAAAATATATATATATATATCTCATGATCCACTGATCGGATCTCAACCAGATTAGTATGGGACCACCTCTGAGAGACCACCTTTCCGATGCAAAAATCGAAATCGGTTAACGTGGTCCAAAGTTATGCGGTAACATACATAAAAAAAAAAAAAAGATTCCGACGAACTGATAACCTCCTCCTTTTTTGGAAGTCGGTTAAAAAATGGATCAAATGTATCTCTAACTTTTTCTTTAGGTATCTTAGTATCAAGTTAGAAAAGATTGTTCAAAAAATGTTATTTGGTTTTATACCACTGCTTTTTATTATTGTCAATAACCGAAAAATCAAGTAATTCACATTTATACACATACATATGGATGTATATACATGAAGGAAAATATCTTACATATAATCACAATCTATCAAAATAGAGGTTATTGTTTTTAATATTGTATAAAGACGAACAAAATTGTCAGTTAACAATTGACAGGGTCAGTTAAAAAAAACCTAAGCATGTTTAAAGTACATCCATCTTTTGTATTCATGTTTTAAATAAAATTAATAAAAAAAACTTCAAATGATAGTAGGGGAGCCCGAGAGGGGATTCGGGGATTTACTCAAGCGCGTCAGATTAACATATGGGGGATACCCTGCATCCTGTTGAGTACCTCTGCCAAATCTAAGCCATCTATATAGAGCCGCGCGCATAGGAGAGCTGATCAGAACAGTAAAAAAAATATAGGTGGATTTACTCGAGCGCTGTAGATTAAGAAATGGTGGGTTGATTACATGCTGAAAAGTGTGCATTTCAATAATCTGATGATTTGAGCGTGACGCAAGGGATTGGGAGTGTCGCAAACTTGAAAAAAAACGCTACCTGGACATTCTCGAACGCGGTCAATTTTTTTTTTATTATGAAGCAAACAGCTGAAGGATAACGGGAAGTATATAATCTGACGATTTCCACTTGCCGGAGTAACGAAAATCGTCAACAAAGATTAGTGCACTTGCTGTTTTTTAAAACTACTACATATTTTTCTACCAAATTTGTTATTTTTTGATTTGTTTGCTGTTCATATTATTTGTCACAATCATATGACTGTACCTATACCCAGCGGAACAAATGCTTGCAAAGGATACCAGTTGCGAGTGATATGTGATATCGAAACAAACTCTCACTAAAGGCTCGTGTTTTTTTTTTCACGAGGAGGAAGCACCGAAAGCCCATACCCGTCAGTGTGGGACTTAATCCCGAACTAAACCTCCTACTGTCCAAATACCGAATCCCCCGGTACCACCGTCACGTATTTCGTCGGGAGGCGGTTGAGCACTAGGCTCGCACGTTCGTTCCAGTCGGTTGTACTCAGTCCTGGGCTACACCTAGTAGGCTTTGCCATGTCTTGTTTAAAGAGAAATCCCCTTTTTTATTTTAAACTATTTATTTATTTTTATCTTAAATACAACTTATTATCTTCGCTTTTTTAAACGTACACTGAGGGAAATAATGCATAGTAAAAATGAATACTTTATATTTGATTATCGTTTAAAAATTTTCGTATTTAAAAATAATATTTTCATACAAAAATTATTACGCACGTATTTGACTGTTCACATCTGAGTATGTATATGTGAGTGTATGCGCACCCCAAGCATGCAGAGCGCCGCTCTGAGAGCGGTGACAACACACACACACATACATACATAGTACATACATGTTTATCCGTACAAATCGCGTGCTGTGGTGTTGATGGATATTCAACATTTGAAGGCAAATTTATATGTCTGGGTGTAGCTGAGTGCGCAAAGATACTTGCCACAAGTTGTTGATATCCGGAGATGGTCGGGTTCGAATTCCACTACAGGCAACATGCAAATTAAATTTTTTTCTTTTTAGTTTTTGTCTTGATTATTCACTTCACGGATGCTTTTTCAGTACGAACGCGGTCATTTTAATATGCGCGTAATTGAATTGAATATTTACCAATATACAGTACTTTCGTTGACGTTTATAGTAAGATTAATTACGTTTCTATTTGATTTTAATATTTTTTCCCCTCAGTGTATGTATACTGCCTTTGCGGTGTGTTGTTCCGCTGTATATATACACTAGCAAATACCCGGCGTGCTTCGCGACGACTCGCGAGGTCTATCTTCACAAATCAGTGCCCTATCAGTTCAGTATCATTGCCAATCAGCATCGATCAATGATACCAAATCACATACATCCGTAGTATGTCGTCCGGTACTTTCAGTAAAATGAACTTCATTGAAACCAAGATGACTTATTTTACTAATTAGTATTGATATTAGTAAGGATCAATTGGCAATTATTGCCAAATTATATAATTCTGGATAATTCCGTACCAACTCAAACAAATCTTTGCCGATTTAACTACACTCTAAAACATTTTTGCGTAACCAGTTTCCTCTCTTAATATAGACAAATTTTCACATCGTGTTAATCAATACTGCTTTTTAACTTTTACTTACCATATGTGTGAAATTTATTTGTTGAACTCTAAATACTTAAGGCCAAACTCACAGTTAACTCAGAATCGACAGTTAAATACAGATTTTCAGTACATCACTGTTAGTTTGGCCCTCAGGGCCGTCAATTTAACTATTTTAAAGTATAGTTAAATCGTTAGATAAACTTAACTACAAAAATTTCTATAGAATTTTCATAGTGTTTACAGTTACACACGAAAAAAAATTGCTTTAAAAGTTTTTTGTTTAAATTTACGCATATTAAGAGAGGTTACCAGTTTCCTCTCTTAGAGTTTGCAAATTATACACCGTGTTAATAAAATAGAACACTTCTGTTTACTTTTACATACCAAATTTGTCGCGTAGAGCAAAATTACACATAAAATGTACTTAGTTTTTATTTTTAGTAGGGAATTTATTTTTGCGTTAAAAACGTTTGCAATTTTAAAAATTTCATGTCTATATTTTAAACATCTTATGTTCAACAAGTAAGAGCAGCGCTGTCTTCGGCTATGCCGAAGGCTTCATACCTTTCATGAACATCTGCAAATTTTAGTTTGACAGATTACTGATTTTGAATACATCTGCATACATCGATAGAGGAGTTACATACTTATATAAAAATCGCATCTAAACAATCAAGACCTCATATCTGAACAATCAGTTGTATGGGGGCTGCAGGTTATAGTGACCCGATCTTCGTTATTTTCACTGTAAGTCTTCTGCTGATAATGAGTGAAAACAGCGAGAAATTTCATGGTCCTAGTTACATAAATGCATGAAATATAACGAAAAATCTCATATCTGAACAATCAGTTGTATCGGAGCTATAGGTTATAGTTATCCGATCTTTTTAATTTTCACTGTAAGTTTTCTGTTGATAATTATTGAAAACTGTGCGGAATTTCCTGTTCCCAGCTATATAAATGGAAGAGTTATAACGAAAAATTTTATATCTGAACAATCAGTTGTATGGGAGCTATAGGTTATAGTGACCCGATCTTTGTAATTTTCACTGTAAGCATTCTGTTGATAATGGGTGCAAGTGCTGCAAAATTTCATGTTCGTAGCTGCATAAATGGAGAAGTTATAACGAAAAATCTCGTATCTGAACAATCAGTTGTATGGGAGCTATATGTTATAGTGGTCCGATTCTTCCGGTTCCGTCAAATGATTAATACATTATAAAAATACACCCACCTACCAAATTTGATCCGGATATCTCGAAAACTGAGAGACTAGATTGCATACAAACAGACGGACATGGATAAATCAACTCAGCTCGACGTTCTGATCATAAAAGTATAAATTTTAATGGGTCTATCTCTTTATGTTCTGGTACTTACAAACATCGGACCAAAGTTATAATACCATTTCATGCTCATGAAAGGTATAAAAATCCAGTCTTGAACATCTTATGCGTATACTTACACAGATTTTGTTTGAAAGTAAACACTTTTCAGTAGCAGTTCTACATGCAGTTTTTAGAGTGTATAAAAAAAAATTTCGGAACGAACACTGAAGCAGCACTGACGGTAAACAACGGCACTGTGCCGGACGGTCTGAACAACTCTATTTGGGACTGAGGCAACGATGTTATATTTTTCACTGACACTGATAGGTACGGCACTGATATGTGTAGATGTACTTTTATTGTAAAAATCGCCTACATATATAATTGATTTGGGGTCGATAAATAAACGCGGATCTAATTCCGATTACAGGCATCGTTTCTATTCGCGCCGCCGCTATTATTCTACAATTACGGGCCATTGTCCTTGCGGCTCTCGTTTGTTTTGACAAATTTCCTTTAGCTTTAGGCATTTTTAAACACTTCTAACTATTCTGTGATTTTAAAGTTTTTTTTTTTTAAATTTAGTAACGAAATTCCACTTTGTATAAGCCAAAAAACTCATCCTTTAATTCCATGAAGCCCAACAAATAGACATACAAATTTACATCATTGATTTGCTGTTGTTTGTGCATGCCACTACAGCGTTGAAAAAATGGAATTCGGCTAGACAGAGGTAGGATTCCCATAAAAAACAGGGCTAAATTACTTTACAATATCAATTCTAATTTGAACATAGTTATGTACATATGTATGCATGTATTCAAGTCTAACTCAATTGATTGAATGTTGATCTGTTGAACTAACATAACTGCAGAAAAAATTATCAATTGATAAAAAATAACCCACTTGTAGTTATCTTTTTTGCGGGATTTCTATAAAATACTAGCAATTACCCGGCGTGCTTCGCTGCGCCTTAAATGTATTTTTGTGTTGTAACTCTCCCCCTAAGCTCTTATGGCCTTATTTACAAAATATTTTTAAAGATCTTTATGAAGTTAGATTTAAAAAAAATCGATCTATGATGCATTGTTTATGTTTAGGCGCGTCTGCTAACACCAGGCGCCTAAATACATGCTAT
>NW_023458568.1:16060692-16062160 GCF_013731165.1 Rhagoletis pomonella | reverse complement strand
TATTCATATAAAGTGGTTTTACCAGAGCAGCCGATTTCAAGGTCAATTGTACTGATTGTCAAAATGATGTGCTTGTTGTACATTTGTTTATGTTTGTCATTGTGCGTATAATTTGTAAGAGTAGTTTTTGTGCCGCTACTGAGGATGATAGCAAGGCGAATTTATATAAGGTAGTGTTACAGGAGCAGTTGAAATTTTCGCCTCGATGTTTCTTAAAGAAAGACATAAACGTTGCGACCGTTGATTCAACTTGGTGATTTTGTGCTCTAGATTGCAACGTTTATGGGCCTGTTAAATGAAGTTCTATGAAAGATAAATCTGTTTTGATTTTCTGGCAAGTTGTACAACTCGTCGCAACGTTAATGGGCATGTTGTATAACGGCATTCTATTTTGAGTTTACTTTAGTGCTAACCACATGCAAAAAAACATTATATGTTATATCCATCGATTTAATGCCAGATTTTTCTCCTTTTTGTTATAAATCCTCCGAAATAGATTTTGTAAATCATGTTTATGCACTGAGCTTCTACTCAGTTTAATGAAATGATTTCGTGAATAGACCTACGAGGTTAGGTAATTTTATGTTTTTATACTCTTGCTACCACATGAATATATCAATTCGTTATAAGAACATATGAATTTGCCTTGGATAGAATACAACGTTGCGCAAAGAAAAGGCGAGTAAGAGGAGATGCCGAACAAAGGAATTTCTCTTCTTTCAACTTAAATAAATGCATTTTGCAAACAAAGCTTCGTCCGTTACTTAACGCCTTGTTTATAAAGCACGGGCCAAATGATAACTAATCGCGGCGACTTCGTAGGGATCTATTGATTGCATTATAAACATTTGCCTTTATTAAACATGCAAAAGATAATTATGTGAGAGTTCACTCCGCTCAGTTACTTCCATTATAACCCGGTCCTAACGATGCTAGAAGGGCGAACTCATACAAGGTGTTGATACCGGATTTTCAATTGAAATTAAAAATGAATCAAAAAATTATAAATCAGTGAAATTAAATGAAATTAATGTTTAATTTCTAGCCTAACCTACATATGTAAGTAACTCAATCGGCAAATGCTTTACCGTGCCGTACACATATCTTTACACATCAAATTTCGTGAGTACCTGGTACTCACACCTTTTCTAAGAAGTTTCACTTCTATCACGTGTACGGTGCTACACGCGTCTTTTTTTTTTGACTTAATTTTTTTTTGCATCGAGCTTTTTTCGACATACCTTAAATTACTTTATCAGACATGTACACGCTAAAATATTATTAAATGCATATAAATTTATTTACTGTCTTTCGTTTTGTTACTTATGAAATAATTTTCACTTTAAATAAAAAAAGTACTTTCAAACCCATTTACTTATTAATTATTATATGGTAGGAGAGCTTCTCAAACCATATTGAGCAATTTTTGAAGTGAAACTTCTTAGGCGGCGGTATCGCAAAAATGGAG
>NW_023458568.1:16055774-16060592 GCF_013731165.1 Rhagoletis pomonella | reverse complement strand
TTTTTGAAGTGAAACTTCTTAGGCGGCGGTATCGCAAAAATGGAGAGTGAAATTTTTAAAACTGAAAACGTTACATGAGTAAGAAGGAAGATAGAGTATAGGTAAAGGGAAAAAAGAAAGAAAACGAGGTATGTACAGCAATACAAAGCGATAGCACAAAAATCTTCAACGCGCATGCATACGAGTACTTACATACATACGCACATATATATGTGCATATGTATGTATGAATCTATTTTGCATTTCAGCGTTGCTGGTAGCGGCAAAGTTAATAACAACGAATCAAGCGTGCTTGGTGTACATTCGTACATAGATATGTATGTATGTTTGTATGGATATATGCATGATGAAGCAAACGTAGTTCGTTGATATAATGATGAACATATGTATGTACGTACTTCTATGTACTATCTATGTTTGTATGTAGCCAGTAGATATCTTAAGCATACAACATCGGTGTTGGTGGCATGAGCTTGCTGCTGTGTATACATTCCAGTATAAATGAACCTTCATTTCCATTTAACACGCGTGGTTTCTCAGAGCGTATGCGTCATACACTTGTACTACTGCTGTATGCATATGGCTTGATTAATGTTTCAAACATACAAAAATGCATTAATGGAACAGTATTAAAGCATTCTTACAAGATCCCCATATGTAAATGCTACTTTTCTGATACATTTTAATATACGGAGACATACAAACTAGTAGCACTTACATATGCAAATGCATATCTTGTAAAAGCCTGCTTTTGCTGAAAATTGTATCGCACAACACGTCCGTTCACTAAAATTTTTGTACAAGACTGAAAATGTTACAAAAATTCCACTTCAAATTTATCAAGAAATGTACTTAAAACAACGACAACGTACATTCGCTTGCAACTCTCGCTAGAATTTGAATATATTCGTGGTAATTCATGACTACGCATGAATTGTTCACACTAATTCACTCATATAGCAAGCATCCTTCAAGAATGCATACAACCGATTTCTACTGGGTATGTACATATCTATGTTTGTATGCATGGATATATGTACATATGTAGCAGTGTTGATATTTTAAGTACAATTGCACTTTTTCAGTACATTTAGTTTTAAAAAGTACAAAAGTACAATTTACCGATTTTAAGTACAATTTCAACATCAAAAATACTTTTTGTACAGAACATTGAAATCTCTGCCAGCACTTTGATTGCACTGGATCACAAATTTTAATTTGCTTTTTATTCTCCAGACGCCAATATCCAATTTCTATGTAGAATTGCTCGGTGATTCCGAAATTCGGGTAAATTTTTTTTTCTATGGATACGTTTTCGAGATATTTGCAATTTACCGTTACTCAGCTTAAAGCAAAAATTGGTTCCTTTTAATCGCGTATTACGAACCAATTAATGATTATAAGATACGGTAAATGAGAGCCAATGAAATTTATTTATTTATTTATTTATTTATTTTTCAATCTACAGTACAAAGTACCTTACAGACTAAAGAAACAATAATAATTATATTTAATACATACTTATCAAATAATAGAATTTAAGATCAAGACAAAATTAGATCTTGATAAGGAAAAATCAATTAATTTAAAAGAAGATAAGTCATTAAATTCTTTTAAGGCACGCGTAATAGGTGCATTACTTTCAAAATTAGTTCTGCAACTAGCAACGTAAAAAGGAAGAAAGCTTCGCAGATTTCTTTGCGGAACGTTAAAATTTATTCGCTCTAGAAGAGTTGGACAATCGACATTGCCATTAACTATATTGAAAATAAACGAGAGAGCTAGAATGGACCTTCTTTTCTCTAGAGAGCATAGATCAATAAGCAATAGCCGAGATTGGTACGGTGGCATTGGATCCTCGAACCGTAAAGAACGCAATGCATGCTTTAGAAATATCTTTTGAACCCGTTCGATCCTATTTATCGATTGTTGATCATAGGGTCTCCAGATAATTACTGCATATTCTAAATTGGAGCGTACAAGAGAAGTAAAAAGAAGCTTAAAAGTGTATGGATCAGAAAAATCAGTGGAACTACGTCGAATAAATCCCAATACCGAATAAGCCTTTGAAAGAATGAAATTTATGTGATTATTAAATGAAAACTTTGACTCGAAAACCACTCCAAGATCTTTAGTCTCTGAAACTTTGTTCAAAACACAGTTATCAATAAAATAAAGGGTAGATGTAGCATTAAGACGCCTAGTATAAGTTAAGTGAAAACACTTAGCAATGTTCAACGACAGCCGCGACTTTTCACACCACAAATGAAGACTGTTCAAATCACTTTGAAGCTTACTTGAGTCTTCCATATTGTTAACCATCGTAAAAATTTTCAAATCATCAGTAAAAAGAAGATAATTTGAAAAGGTAAAACAACTTCCAATGTCATTTATAAAAAGAACAAAAAATAGAGGGCCTAAAATGCTACCTTGAGGAACCCCAGAAGGGGCAACAAAAAAGTCCGAAGTTGAGGAATCAATTGAGACAGCACAACGACGATTGGATAGATATGACGTTATCCATTGCAAAACGGATGAATGGAAGCCAAGGCAAGCTAACTTACTGATCAGAATCCTGTGGGAGACTCTGTCAAACGCCTTAGAGAAGTCAGTATATATGCAATCCACTTGCGAGCCAATCGAAAACGCTGAGGTGCAAAAATCGCTAAATACCATTAAGTTAGAGACTGTCGAGCGCCCAGAAATAAATCCATGTTGGTATGGGCTTAGTAATGATTTTACAGCGAAATAGATTTTGTCCTTAACAACACTTTCAAACAGCTTCGAAATATTTGATAGTTTTGCAATTGGCCTATAATTGCGAACATTACTTTTACTACCATTTTTGAAAAGTGGCGTAATTGTTGTTATCTTCCACTCATTAATAAAAATACCGGAAGAAAGGGATTTGTTGAAAATCAAGTGTAAAGGATATGACAACGCTGGGCAGGCCCTTAAAAAAAGAGCCGATAGGCCGTCTACGTCCGATTTTGGCGAAGTATTGAGAGAAAGCATCGCCCTTGAAACTTCATCAGAGGATATATGCAAAGTCCCTAGATTAATAGAAGGGGGTATTTCAGATGAAAAGTCAGGAGAAATCACAACGTCTTCAACAAAATTAGAGACAAAATATTCCGCAAAAACATTAGCGGCCTCAACAGGAGTATTAGCCGACTTGTTATCTAAAAATAATGAACTAGGTATACTAGAAACTTTTTTCGATTTTACGAAGCCCCAGAAAGATTTCGGGTTAGCTTTGATATTACGCTCAGTACTCCTTATATACTTTGTGTACAGAAGATTATTTAATGACTTAAACTCTTTCTGACATTGCTGAGATTTTACAAAGAATGCTTGGATTCTAGTTGATTTGAACTTCTTAAGGTATTTGTTTTTAATGTTTTTTAACTTCATTAAAGCTCTATTATACCAAGGTGACTTATAAGACCGCTTTCGTTTTATAGGTATGTTATTTAAACAGAATTCATTAACTTTTAATTTAAAAGTTGAATAGCAGCTATGAACCTCCGAGTCCAAAAGAAGTTCATCCCAATTAATTTCAGAAATCGACTTATTAAGAGCTGGAAAATCACAAGACGCATAATCAAAGTCACTACTTACATCAGCCACGATTTCCGAAAAAACATAAAATTTTAGCCCGATTTCTAAAGGCACATGGTGCATAGTAGCTTCGGAAATCGGCGAACTGCATTTAGATATACAAAAATCAACATTATCACTGATGTATATAAGATCTAATAATCTATTTAAATCATTAAAAATAAAGTTTACTTGAATGAGATTTACACTGAGGAAATTGTCGATACAGTAAGACTCACGCTCAACGGTAATGTTACTTGGAAAAAGAAGCGCGTTATCAGACTTACTACACCAAACTATGTCACTGAGATTAAAATCACCCAAAACACAAATATGGTCATTTTTAAGATCAAGGGATAGCCCAATTACATTATCTACATGCGCTTTGTATAACTCAAAGTTACTATTAGGTGGAATATATGAAGCAAATACATATAGAAAATTTCGAGATTTCATTCCTTTGATTCGAACGCAAACTTGGTCGAGCAAGGTGTCATCATTTCCAAGGTCAACCATTGTTGCACGGAATTTACGTCGAACTGCAATTAGAACACCACCTCCTCTTGAACAGCCAGTTTTCATGGAATCCCGATCCTTACGGAACACATTGTATAAATTAGGATCGAAAAACTCGCTATCATATAAATCCGATTTAAGCCAAGTCTCGACAATCACCAGCACGTCATAAACCTCTTGAGAACTAAATTGAAATACTGTCTTCGATTTTGTTCTTAAGCCAGAAATGTTTTGGTAGTAGATTTTTAGCTCAGCACTAGATTCCGGAGAAGCATTTCCATTCATAGCAGTTAAGACCTTTGGGTTCGACCTCCCCGTTTCCGAAAAAAATTAAAAGGTTTCACCTTTACATTCAAAGGCAAAATTTTCGCATCGAGAATACTAGGAAACTCGGCAGATAGAACACCCAACCTGAAGTTAACATGTGTACGATTTTCTGCTTGGTCATCTTTTTTAATTAATGCATAGCAAGAGATAGCCTTTCTCTCAATTTTTACATGTTTACACACATAATTGATAATGTCATCAGCAGTGACTTTAGGGTCGAATGACGACAAATGCGCCCACTTCATACGATCAGCTACACACAACTCCGTGCTAACATTAGACCCAACAACAACCACATTGTTATTACGCCGTTTGTTGTTTACTTTCCTCCACACAGTATTATCTTCACATTCGCTTTCATTATTTACTTGTTGT
>NW_023458568.1:16052814-16055674 GCF_013731165.1 Rhagoletis pomonella | reverse complement strand
ATCTTCAGTGTCTTTTTTCATTCTCGACACTGAAGATGGCACAACGCCGAAACCGGTTTGTCTCCAAACCAAATTTAGACAAGGGATGACGGAAAATCGTTCCACAATACATCATACTCCTACCCTGTCGGAAACACAAACAACCAAAAAGAAGCTTTCCATAAATCATACATAAAATAAGTTTTGGCTTTACATAAATGAAACGTTGCACATCATTTACAGAACGTTCACTTTCGTTGGTCGAAGCTGTTCCATTTTCTGCTTTACACATTGCACCTCATTTTTTATTAATTCGGTAGTTTCCTTAGCGAATATAAATTTTATTGGTCGGCAAGGGCGGGAAGAATTCGGGGCCAGATTTTGGTACATTATCAAATTTTGTCCTTTGTATTATCTATATACATCTGAATTGGAACAAGAGAAATACTAAATAAATTTTCATCGCTACTACATTCCTCAGACCAGTTTTGCTTATAAATGCTTTGATTTGCACCATCTCATCCCCATTTAAATAAAATTAGCATTTCATCACAAGAAGCTTTCAGTAAGTTACATTCTAGGACTTTATTACATGATGCACACAATCTAAGTATCGTGTGATTTATCAAAGACTGCAAATCTATTTCATCACAAGATTCTGGTACTGTTATATTTTCAGGATAGGCATAATTGTTTTGAGGTTAATACTCGATCATATGAGGGATATAAGTTTGAATTTACATGTTTGGTATGTTGCTTTAGTAAACGATATTTATTTGTAGATAAATCTAAATCTAAAATCATCGCCAATGATTCGTCAGGCGATAGACACTCGGTCTTTTTGCTTTCCGATCTTAACTTTTTAATAGCAATGTCCCTTTCTAGCGAGCCTAAAGCAAGTTCTTCTACTATTGCCGCTGAGGTTCTCTTGACGGACGAACGAATTTGCATTTCCGCTGCTAATAATATTTGGTCGCTATTTACAGTTTTTGTCAGTTCCTTGGCTTTTCTTTCCTTACTTCTTTGACCGCAATCATTAAAGCTCATTGCAAGCCGACCTCTAGGACGACTCCGTAGTTGATATATTCGTAAACAAAGGAAAGTCCACTGTACTTGAAAGCCATCATCATTGTCATGCGAAAATCTTGGTATCATTCTATGAGCGTATGCCCATTTTTCTTTGAACTTTGAACATAAACGTAGGGAAAAGCGTTTTAAACTAACAAAATCGATTCTAGTTGTTGATCCACTGCTGTAATTACTAGCTATAAAATCAACGATGAATATTTACCAAAATACAGTACTTTCGTTGATGTTTATAATAAGATCAATTACGTTTCTATTTGATTTTAATATTTTTTCCATCAGTGTATGCTTTATTTTTGAGGAGCTCATAGTAAAATGCAATTTTCTCAGAATTGTGCAAAAAAGGCAACTGTTTTTCCCAATTCTTAAAAAGAGGACTTCATACAATGTATAAACAAAGACAGTTTAGGTGGGTCTCGGTGGACTCAAAAGATTTCGCCTGCGAAAATTAAAGTTTATTAGAAGTTGACTGCGACTCAGTTTTTTTTTTTATCTGTTTTATCCATAAAGCACTAAAAGACACTCAATTAAAAAAATAGAAAAGCAAAACTCTATTTAGAAAAAAAAGCGAAAATACACCAATAAATAAAATATTTATATAATATTTAAAACACTTCACTTGCGCGCACACTAATGGTTTGTTTTTTGTTTAAGTGTTATCTACTATTCGCTGTCCCGTTAAACGTGTGTACACAAATTTGTTTTTGCAAAATTTTAAAATTTTTGTTGCCACCTTCTTATATGCCCTTGTTTTCAGCTGATTAAGTTAATCGACATTTGGACTAGTTTTGAAAACTTTTCTTTTGTTTATTTTATGTTTATATTTTTTTTATAAAAGTCTGGCCCTTTACATAGCCAGCACCACATAAATCAACATTTCAAACTTTGTATTCAGCAAACTTTATCAATTATCTTAGGCAACTGGCTGAGTCAGTGGTGATCGTCGGTTCGAATCCTACTGAAAGAAGTCTGATGAGGAAATGTGGTGATTTCCGAAATAGCTATCACTTCTACCATTTTTTAAAATTATTGTTGCTTTTGCACAATAAGTTTTCACAAAAAACGGCCTCAAGCTCATAAAAATTGTTGAATATAATTGTTATAAGGCCATAAAAATAACAAAAACAAATAACTTAAGGACGAGCACGCCTAAAAAGTTAAACATTCTAATAATAGAAATATTAACAAAAACCAACAAAACCAACAACCACATGATCAAGTGAATTGCAGCGGAATAGCTGCGCTTGATTGTAGTTGGCTTAGCAAAGTGAAATAGTGGAAAATAAGCAACAAGAATTAACAAGACAAACTTAGCACAGTGCGTAGGCAACTGGCTGAGTCAGTGGTGTTCGTCGTTTCGAATCCTACTGAAAGAAGTCTGATGAGGAAATGTGCTGATTTCCGAAATAGCTATCACTTCTACCATTTTTTCAAATTATTGTTGCTTTACCACATAAAGATTTCACTTAAAACGGCCTCAAGCTCATAAAAATTGTTGAATATAATTGTTATAAGGCCATAAAAATAACAAAAACATATAAAAAACGGAAGTAAAAAAAAAAGACGCGTGTAGCACCGTACACGTGATAGAAGTGAAACTTCTTAGAAAAGGTGTGAGTACCAGGTACTCACGAAATTTGATGTGTAAAGATATGTGTACGGCACGGCAAAGCATTTGGCGATTGAGTTACTTACATATGTAGGTTAGGCTAGAAATTAAACATTAATTAACCGACTTCCAAACAAGTAATTTTTAGCAAAAAAAAAACCGACTTCAACTCCCATATAAAAAAAA
>NW_023458568.1:16039585-16052714 GCF_013731165.1 Rhagoletis pomonella | reverse complement strand
CTCCATTTTTGCGATACCGCCGCCTAAGAAGTTTCACTTCAAAAATTTATTTTCTGGCTGAAAGAAGTTCATAATACTAGTGGCAGAAATACAAGAAGCGTCTTAATTCAACCAGTTTTAACTATATTCCTTTTGTTTATTCAAAATTTACATTTGTTTATAAAAGTCTACCTCATATTACATATAATTAACTGCATAGGAATGGGCATTCCTCTGACGTCATTATTTTTTTAAAAAGACTATAATTTCAAAGATATGGTTAATTCCAGAATTTATTTAAGAAATTCAGTGCAATGTAAAACAAAAATATGGGTACCAGATAAAATAATTTTTTTAGGTTCACAAGGACGAATAGGAATTGAAAATGCCCCTTTAATCTATTTTATCTTTTTAAGCTAATAAGGTTGGTCCTTAACATATAGATAATTTTTTCAAAAATAAGAATTCAAAATTTCAAGGATATTCAAGGATCAATTTATAAAATGGTATTTTCAATACCTACCCGTCCCTTACGCACCAAAAAATGTAATGTGTTTTAACTCTACATAATCTTCTCTTTCATTTGATACCCATACTGTTTTTTTTTAAGTATATTGCACTGAAATTTTTAAATCATTTTTTGAATCATTAAAATCTTTCAAATTTCAAAGTTCTTTTAAAAAACCCTGACGTCAGAGAGAAAAAATTAAGAACGCAATTTTACAATATATGGCCCTTGGTTTGGCGAATATATTGATTTTCTTTTGGTGAAAAATTGCTTGTCGCAAGGTATTATAAGTATATTGAGCTACACATTTATAAAAAAAATTTAAGTATTAAATAAACAAAAGAAATATAGCCAAAACTGGGCAACATAAAGCGTTTCTATTGCCACCAGTGTAAATTACAAATCCCGAAAATCCCGGGATTCTAGGCAAATAATCCCGGGATTTTCGGGACTTAAACAAGACAGGGGTCCCGGAACCCCGGGATTAACATTCCTAGTCTGTATGTATGTGAAACTAATCCCATACTCATGGAGAAAAATGAGAGTTATTGGGCAAGATGGTGTGGCAACTCCCATGCAAATTTATTTTTCTATGCTGCATATCTCTAGAGGTGTTTATTGCAGAGGACTGGAACTTGACACCGAGATGTGTATACAATATTAATTCCATACTCATGGAGAAAAATTTTCGTTATTCGAAAAGGGGGGCGTGGTACCTCTCGTACAAATTTACTATTTTATACTGCATATCTCGAGAGGTGTTCATGGTAGAGTATTGGGACTTGATCCTGGGGTATATAAAATCAAATCCAAACTCATGGAAGAAAATTAGGGTTATAAGAAAGAGGGGCGTGGCACTTCTCGAACAAATTTACTTTTTCTTGCCACATATCCCTGGAAGTGCTTGTGGAAGGATACTGGAACTTGGTATGGAGTCGTGTATACAAAATTTATCCATTGCTCATGGAAAAAATGTGAGTTATTAACCCTAGAAGGACATTCATATTTTTTTTACGGTAAAGACATTCTTCGTCGAAACGACGAGACCCAGTTTTAAACTTACCCCAGATTGCACCTAGACGCAAACCCAATATAATAAAAATGCCATTTTTTATTCGGAATATTTGTATGTTGTATATTTCAATTCTTGTTTGTTTATTTAAATGTGATATTAAACTAAAACTTTAAATTATTCATTTTAAATTTTCTTTTATTTTGTGGTTCATAGCCTCTGACAAAATTAAATAAAAAAAGTAACATTAATCAAATTAAATGTCTTAAATTAGTTCTCAAGGTACATTTTATGCTTAAGACTAAAATAAAAACTCTGTTTTATAAGTTTTAAGCTTTATTTTGCACATGAGGCACAGAGATTAATTTTGTGCTCACTACACACGCTTTTTTCACATTTGGCACATGAAGATTTAGTCATTCGCCGTTTAGATGGTGGGCAAATCGCGCAAATCTTTCTTTTTACCTCCCTTTTATTAGCTCGGGATGTAACTATGTAATATTGATGCGCCTAAAAGATGCAGCGATTTCTATTCTCAAGTTACATACCTGATGACAGTACGAATGGAAATTATAACAGCGAGGTTTTAATTTTTTAAACTATAATTTTATTTTATTAGTTGCCAACTCTCCGTTGTTGTCTGTACCATAGATGCTTTTCGTTAACTCTTTAACAAAAGATTCCGCGAGTGGTAAATTAGAATCGTGTGACCCTTTTCCTAAATATGGTTTAGCGTCTACCATATATTTTGTTCCACATATTTTGCTGGCTTGTTGGGTATGTACATTTTAAAACCACATCTGCCTCTGAAAGGAACTAACTGCTCGTCAATAGTCATATAGGGCCCGGGTGTGTAATTATCCCGACATTTCTGAATAAAAATTTCCCATGCCTTCCTTATTAGAGCTAATTTGTCTGCTGTAAGCTGTATGCGTACTGCTTTATCATCAAATCGCAAGCAGGACATTAGAAATTTGAATCTGATTTGAGTCATTGTAGAAAGATATTTAGATCCAGAGTAGGACGGATCAAATAACTCTGCACATGTGAGGTGATTATCCTTCATGGCAGCAGTTAGGACTAACATACCAATCGAAGCTTCAATTTCCTCAACGTTTGTTTATTTTCGTTGAGCTGCATCAGTGGAATTAATACACGAGCGCCGGTTGATTTCGACGTTGGTCCACTGAACAATTTCTCCAATTATACCGTCCGTTATAAAAAGTTTGAAAACTTGTAGTGGGTCCACAATATTTTTGGACAAGCGTACAATACAATGTGATGTACAATAGTTTGTCCGTATCTATGAGACTTAGCTTTTTGCGTCGACCACTTATGACGCAAAATATTCAACGGGATATCGTCTTCAGAAGAATTTTCATCTTCACTTAGCTCTCCCAAGTCAGACTCAAGTTCGTCAATCGCACCATCATCCTCATCCGATCCAATAATGTCATCATCCTCAGCCAGAAATTTCCAATTTCCTCGTAAAATAAATCCTAAAAAAATATTGCTTTGTTAGCAAAAGTCACACAAAAGACATTGTTCGTCGTTTCGACGACGCAAATTTTTGAAAACGGTACTTACAAGCAACTCGCGCAGCTGAACGTGCGCACACAACTAAAGCTCAGCGACGACTAAAGCTGTACGAAAAATTAAAGAAAAACAATGAGGGGAAACAATAATAAAATGTAAATTGCTATCGAGCGTCGTCGAAACGACGAAGAATGTACGTCTAGGGTTAAAAAAGGAGGCATGTCGCCTACCATACATACTAAAGTGCCGTTCTGACAGAAAAAATTTCATTTAAAGGAAAAGGGAGAGCCGGCTTCGGCCATATAATCTAAAGCTCTCATGATGCATAAATACAAACCTCTTGAGGCATTTAGCTATAGTACTGAGAAGCGGTACTTTATCAAGGTCAGGGTACTAAATTTGATTTGGCCGCCGTGGCACCTCTCAAAAGGTTACACGTTCACGCGGCGTATCCCTGGAGCCATTTTAAGGTAAACTTAGAGGGATTGATATCTTTCGTATGCCTATCTTGCAGAGGAGATTTTATAATTTCATAGTTTTAAATGGCCTAAATACCTTAACTAGCTTACAAAATATAGAGCTATAACAAAATGGGCACAGATATAAAATATAACATCATTAAATTATTTTCCATATTTGTATAAAAACGTGGGGTGAAACCCGCGGGGATAAGCTAGTAAAATCGTAAATATATGTACGCGCATATATGAATATTTCCGAACTCTGTACTAGGGATGTAGCGAATGTGGAATTTTAGATGCGGATGTCTAACAGCTAACATCCGTGGATGCGGATGCGAATGCGGATGTCCAGTATTTTACAGAAACAATTAGAATCTAGCATAATGGTGGGATCGTTGTTTAAACAGCGCTTACAAGCCAAACCAGATGTGTCAGGTTTTTCTAAAGCTTTTTAAAAAGAATTCTTCATTCTCATTTCTTTGGCTGTTTCAGAATTTGGGGAATCTGGTACTTCATCAACGATTTTCGATTTTAGTTTTTGTAATTCATTTTTAATACTTTCTTCTATGACTGGTTTGAAAAATGTGTGCTTATAGCGAGCTAAATAGGTGGATATGCAAAATGAACTATTATTTTCCAGGAATGAAAATTTTGCACAAAGTCTTAGCTGCGAGCCGAATCGGATCAGAATATTGTTTTTAAAAAAAACACCCCGTTTTTTATAATAATAATAATAATAATAATAATAATAATAGATTGGCGCTTACACATATTTTAGTGTTTGGCCGAGCTTCTCCTCCGATATGTGGCGTGCGCCTTGATGTTGTCACACAAAGCGGAGGGACCTACAGTTTTATGCCGACTCCGAACGGCGATTGTATTTTTTATGAGAAGCTGTTTTTCATGGCAGAAATGCACTCGGAGGTTTGCCATTGCCTGCCGAGGGACGACCGCTGTTAAGAAAAAAACATTATTTCTATATTTTTTGCGCTGTTGCTTTGACCACGGCTTGAACCCAAGCGCAGCAGAGTGGAAGCGTGCACTGCATACCACTACACCACAGCGGCCGTTTTTTATAATTGGAATTACGGATGATGAGGGTCTCAGATAGTTACGTAGATCTATCTTATCTAATTAAAGGTCAGACCTGTAGCTTTTTAATTATTTGAGCATCGATTCTCTTTATAAAAGGACTATGCTTATAAGAGGACTATTTCTATGTTTATAAACGACTATTTCTATTTATAAAAGGACTATTTCTCTTTATAAAAGGGCTATGTTCTCTTTGACGTACGTCAAAAGTCTAGTTGAAGTGGAAACTTCCCATGGATAGCTCGGTTATATAGCTTACGAAATAATAGGGCGAATTATCAAAACGCGCAAATGCTTCGTAACCATGTAAACCTCGTAAGCTTACTTAATTTTGTATGAAAAATCTAATTATTTACGAAGTTTACGCGGTTACGAGGGATTTACGCGTTTCCATGAAGCTTTGCCGATGGTCTTATTTCTACCTGTGAAACCTGCCAAGCGTGCATGATCTTCTTTGAACTTGCAACTACAACTTTGGTCCATATAAGGAAACCTAAGAGCACAGATTAGCGTTTTCTGTTATAGGAGGACCAAGAATCCTCACTGCTCCACAGAATGAAAAGTTTTACAGTACATTGGCTAAATGAGTGGTGTGATCTCTTGAATATCGTTCTAATTAAGCCATTGATATACCAACCGTGTTCCTTGTTGGATGGATGTGGTCGAATCTTTCCTTGTCAATTCGCCACTTTTACAATTCCTCTTAATATATATCAACTGGTTTCTTTGAGTCTTACTGATCCAATAACGGGCGCACCGAGCAATATCGGAGGTAAATGCAAGATCGCATTAAGGATGTATTGCGGGCGTCAGACAAAGGTGCGCTTACAAAATTTCATTTAGCCATCTGAAAAGTAAATTCATATAAAATAAACATAGGGCCAAAGAAGGCCAAACCCATGGGGTTCCTATATACTACAGCTGCAGCGCCATCCTTGGGTCTCTTTTCTGCAAAACCATTGCTTATCATGAAATGATTACGTATTATAAATTTCAACCAGGTTGTTTTTAAAATAAGGATTTTCTAAATATCTCGCCTCCAGCGCCACCCAGCAGATCAATTTCTTGCAAACGAAGTCATCATACAGGAGGCTCACATTGCGAATTTGAACGCAATCGGCCAATAAATACGACCCTTATAAATGATTCAACTTCAGTGCCACCAAGCGAGTTTTCTAGTAGTTACTCTATAATAGGACCATATGTGAAGGGTATAACCACCGACAATTTGACTGAACTCTATCCAGTGGTTTTTGGGTTCAGTCCGAACAACAAAAACAGCTACCATTTTATTTACACTGATACATATGTATGTAGATAGGACAGTCTATAACGAAACTCTTAATAATTATAATTTCATACTTTGTGCAAAATTTAAAAAAATTCTTCAAAATTTTCACAAAAAATTTTACCCTTTCCCAAAAATTAAAAAGAAGGTAACGATCGCTCAATGCAATTTAGAAATCTAGGAGAAAAAGGTTCCCAGTCGAATAATGCTTGCCTACACTGAGGGAAATAATGCATAGTAAAAATGAATACCTTATATTTGATTATCGCTTAAAAATGTTCGAATTTAAAAATAATATTTTCATACAATATTTATTACGCACGTATTTGACTGTTCACATCTGAGTATATATATGAGTGTACATACGCATCGTAAGCATGCAGAGCGCCGCTCTGAGAGCGGTGACAACACACACATTCATACATAGTACATGTTTATCCGTACAAATCGCGTGCTGTGGTGTTGATGGATATTCAACATTTGAAAGCAAATTTATATGCCTGGGTGCAGCTGAGTGCGCAAAGATGCATGCCACAATTTGTTGATATCCAGAGATAGTCAGGGTTCGAATTCCACTGCAGGCAACAACATGCAAGTTAAATATTTTTTTTTAGTTTTTGTCTTGATTATTCACTTCACGGATGCTTTTTCAGAACGAACGCGGTCATTTTAATATGCGCGTAATTGAATTGAATATTTACCAATATACAGTACTTTCGTTGACGTTTATAGTAAGATCAATTACGCTTCTATTTGAATTCCACTGCAGGCAACAACATGCAAGTTAAATATTTTTTTTTTGTTTTTGTCTTGATTATTCACTTCACGGATGCTTTTTCAGAACCAACGCGGTCATTTTAATATGCGCGTAATTGAATTGAATATTTACCAATATACAGTACTTTCGTTGACGTTTATAGTAAGATCAATTACGTTTCTATTTGATTTTAATATTTTTCCCCCCCAGTGTATCTATGTATGTATATGTACATATATAGGTGCCGCCATTCCAATAACTACCACTTTCAGACGTAACTTGCTGTCCCCATTAGCGATTGTTCATCTTTTGCGATAGATCGCTGGCGATAATTCGCTTGTGTAGACCGCTCATCGCAAGGACGAACTGTTAAATAGTTAGCTTCAGAGCTTTTTTTAACTTTAAATGTTGATTAAGCTGTGTTTTTCTATTATATGTATGTACCAGGGATGTTGCGGATGTGGAATTTTGGATATCCGCGGATTCGAATGCGGATGTGAATATCTAACAGCTAACATCCGCGGATGCGGATGCGAATGCGGATGTCAAGTATTTTAAAAAAACAATTAGAATCTAGCATAATGGCGAGATCGTTGTTTAAACAGCGCTTACAAGCCAAACCAGATACATATGTCATGTAGTTTCAGAATTTGGAGAACCTGTAACTTTATCAGCACTTTTCGATTTTAGTCTTTGTAATTCATTATTAATACTTTCTTCTGCGATTGCTTTGAACAATTTGTACTTATAGCGAGCTAAATAGGTGGGCATGGAAAATAAATTATTATTCTTGAACAAAATTATGTTTTCAAAGTCGTGGCTGCCAGCCGAATCGGATCAGAATATTGTTATTTTTTTTAAAGCACCCCGTTTTTTATAAGCATTTTAATATCAGATAGTTATGTAATTCTTATCTAATTAAAGGTCAGACTTATAGGTTTTTAATTAATTAACATCGATTCTCTTTATAGCTAGACATTGATCATTTCTACTGGAAATACCTATTGAAGGAGCTTACTCTTTGATTTTAAATAGCAAAGAAGGGACAGTTTTATCACAGAAGTTTTTAGCCAAGGATCGAATATATATACCTATGAAAAAAATATTACCCAAAAAGTAAACTAAACTACTGTTTTCAAAATTGTTGCTAAAAATAAATTCCCCAAAGAGCCCCATTTGAAATTATTCAAACGAATATATGTTATAGGTGGCATACACGGTACGTCTGACTCGCGAGTCATTTGTGTACGTGTTGACTCACCTTCGACACAAACATATCCAAACCGACTCACGAGTCAGACGCACAGTGTACGCCGCCTATAAAGCAGGGATCACATGATTTGTACATTTGTACATTTGGCAGTCACAGGGTGGTGTTGTCTAGAAATTTGTATCGAGAATGAGAGCAGCTCAGTAAAAGCTTTCCAAACAACACCACTCTGTGACGGTGAAAATAGCCAAATCTGTACAAATGTACAAATCGTGTGATCCCTGCTTAAAATCAAAAGCAAATCACGAAAATTTTGTTAAAATTACATTGCTCTCGCCTTTTGTGTCTAGTAATTTCTTTTTTTAAGATTGGTCCAAAAAAATCATAATAAAGAAAGAAACCAAAGCAGGTATTTAAAGCACAGAAAAAAATATTATTAAAAGGACTATGTTCACTTTGACGTACGTCAAAGGTCAAATAGAAGTGGAAACTTTTATGGCTGCCCATTGATAGCTCGGTTATATAGCTTAAGAAATAATATTTTAAAGACATTTTTATCAAAGTTGATAAATATGACATTTTACCAGTTTTGTTACACAAATACTCCTACGACCACAGGCAAAAATATTGGCTACAATTTGTCAATATTTTTTGCCATATATACGTTTTATCGGTCTACTTGCAAAATATTCGCATTCGCAAAAGATCCGCATTGATTATTGCGAATGCGAAAGCGAATGCGAATGTTAAAATTAATGCGGAAGCTCCGCGGTTGCGAATGCGAATGCGAATATTCGCAACAACCCTGGTATGTACATATATATGCTCAAAACAACATGGAGTAAGCTATTTTTGCGAATACAGTAATTTTCGATATGTGTCGTAAGCACTTTTGAAATGAAATCTTCTGCGATGACATGCCCAAGTACCAAAATTTCTCTGCGATGAGCATTTCGCTTGCGATGAAACTGACAAATCTCCTGCGATGGCTGTACGCTAATGAAGACAGCAAGTAAGTTCGTTATTGACAACATATGTAGCTGTGTCAAATTTCAGGACGTTAGATTAAACAGTTCCAGGGATAAGCATTATGAAAAGTTCAGTTTTTATGGGAGGTACCATGCCCCCTCTTTCAATACCTGCCACTCTCCGTCATGACCACGGTATTAATAACATATATAGCTGTGTCAAATTTCAGGACGTTGGCTTAAGCGGTTCCAGACATAAGCAATATGAGAAGTTCCGTTTATATGAGAGGTGTCACGTCCCCTTTTTTATACCCTCCAATTTTCGCCATAAGTTCGGTATTGATAACCTATGTAGCTGTGTTAAATTTCAGAACGTTGGCGTAAGCGCTTCCAGAGATAAGCGATAGCAGATGTTCAGTATGTATGGGAGGTGCCACGCACCCTTTTCCAATAGCTTCCAGTTTTCGCCATAAGTAAGGTATTTAGAATTTATGCATCCATGCCAAGTTTCAGTTCTCCAGCGTAGTTGGTTTAAGAGATACATTGGTGCCCTCAAAAAGGGGATTTCAACATTTCATTGTGACGTATATGTGTAGATATCCATCATTCTCCCACTGTATAAGAACGTTAGGAATATCCCGACCCAAGCCCCTCCTCTCATGTAATTTTTTAGTCCAAATACTCCTTTTCAATTGGCTAACAAATGTTCTAAATATGTACCAAATCTTGCAACTAAATGCAGTTTTTTGGAGTATCCCGACCCCGGAATATTACCCTTCAAAGTGCTGACATATGTTCTAAATATGAACGAAATCGGTCTCGCCGTTTGGTAGTTTAGTGACATACAATATACGGAAAACCCTATGAAATTGTGAAATCGTGACGTCTCAGCTTTCTTAATTTTTTGGCAACAATAACAAAAAGTTTTGAATTTTTTTTATCGAAAAACCTTCCACACAGAAGATCCAAAATAGTACTTTTTAAAGAATTGAAATCGGTTCAGCCGATGCCTGACCAAACATCGCGGCCATACGAAAGACATTTAATTTTTATATATATAGACTAGATCGCTCTCACCCGCTTCGCTGAGTGTATGAAATTTCTACGTACTACATTAGGGGTAATTTATTTAAAGTAAACTCAACACACTTAAAATATGCAAAAATCTGGAGACTTTACATTTTTAAATATCTTCAAAATATTTTCAAACTAAAACTATCTTAAACCTTTCTCTATAGTTTTTCATACTTATGTATGTACATGTAGTTTAGAAATGAAGCTATTTCAAAATCATTTCGATTGATACCCATATTGTAATAATTCATAGAAATAATAATTCCTATAATTCAAGTTGAAAAAAAGCCTTTTCCAGACTCTTCCGAGTAAAACCTAGATTGTAATAACCAGGGAACGGATTTTTAGGACCTAAAAACCTATAAAAAAGGCAAAATAAAATAACGAAATAGGCTGAAAAAGGCAAAATAAAATAGCGAAAAAGGCAGGAAAAGGCACTAGGTGTTGCAAAAAAGGCAAAACAAAATAGCGAAAAAGGCACTAGGTATTGCAAAAAAAGCAAAATAAGGCACTAAAAAGACAGAAAATACGAAGAACAATCAAAAAATACATTTATTTTAGAAATGTTTATATTACAAGTGAAGAGAGAAAAACTATGAACTAGTTTCATTATATGAAAAATGTGTACTTTGAATCTTTGACTATTTTATCCTTTCGGGTTTCTAACTCATAAAACTTTAATCTGTATAGTTGTAGTAACATTGAACCACAAGATGCATTTTGAGGTTTTCTGGCAGCATTTTCATTCGATTTTCGCGAAGAAAAGCCTTGAATATATTATATGTGTGCTCGACGTAAGTTGATAAAAGCGGCGCCCAACTTAAATATGGAACGTTTGAAACGTCCATATTATCAGGAATAAGGGAGTTTTCCTCGCCCTTTATAATTTTATCCACACCCCTTATTGTATCCAAGCCTTCGTTAGCTGAGAAAACGGCTTTGAATTTTTCCAACACCAATATGGCAAGAGGTCCCTGCGCTTCTTTAAGCCGCATGGGCAATGTGTATATTTTTTAATCTTTAAAAAAAAATTGTAAATGCTATAATCACTTTTTTAAAGGTAGAAAAGGCAAAAAAAGGCAAATATCTTAAAAAAGGCAAAAAAAAGGCAAATATCTTAAAAAAGGCAAAAGAAGGCAACATCAAATGTGTATATATGGAATCAGGGAAAGCTAAATCGTGGACATTCTTAATCGAATATACTCTATCTCTTTAGCAGAAAAAAGGCAATTTCCATAAAATCCGTTCCCTGGTAATAACTAATTAAACTTATAATATAATTGTATATGAATTTAGATTTCAAACAGAGGGCTTACAATCTAATCTGTTTATTTACAATTTTTGTGTCAACCATTATTAAAAATAGCATCTTGCCAACTCTCAAATAGTGACCCTCAATACATGTACTAAACACATGTCATTTTTTGATCTTGAAATTATCTTATTGAAATGTCACTTCACTTCCGGTTCCTCTAAGGTAGGGATGCACAGCAGAGGTGCACGCAGTCGACGTCGCGGGCAAACTGCGAGCACGCGAGCGTGCTTGGCGAGGTGAAGTGAGCTGTACGAAAATGGTAACGTATACATATTAACCACTACACACTTATTTTCAAGTAAAAATGCGTGTATGTATGTGGACTTTTGCGACAACTGAGCCAGTGTGGCATCAGGCCACCAGAAAAATCCAATTTTTCCAAAACAAAAGCGCCAAGTTTTTATTATCATGTTTAATAATTTTTTTGATTCAGTAAAAAGTGTATATACATATCCATTTCCTCACGTTTATATAAATTAATTAATTTCAATACATTTATAACAACGGAAAACATATTTAATTTACCTATTCCTCACATTTTATTCAGTAAATAAATTACATCTTAATGTAGAATATTAGTGTATAGTGTATACATCCATACATATGTACCTATGCATACGGTGTGCTTAAATTAAAAAAGCATCACTAAATAACGCACCAAGCATTGAATTCCAATTATTTTGGCTTTTTGGTTTCCCAAAAGCATAGATACTGATAAGATTCACAAACTTATCTTAGGACTTAATTAAAATAATCAACATTATTTGTAGACGAATATATTTGTGTTCGTATGAAATAGTAGCTTATGTCGGGAGGCTGGCTTTAGTAAAATGCACCATTTCCTATATTCTTTAAACCACAAGGAATTTTTTTATGAGACTTTATACGAATATTGACTTGCTAGCATCGCCACTGCCTGCTGCGAATAGTTCATTATACTAAAGCCAGTCTTCCGACATAAGCTACTATTCTATACGAACACAGATATGTATACTTCCTAATAGGCTTGTAAAATGCCCAATACCCAAATCCCTCGCATGAGTTATTATCGGTAAAAAATTGGGTACTCTCAAATCTGGCATCGCTGCAGCAAGTACTTTGTCACGTCAGTGAAACAGTGTTGATATTTTAAGTACAATTGTACTTTTTTCATTACAATTAATTTTAAAAAGTACAAAAGTACAATTTGCCGATTTTAAGTACAATTTCAACATCAAAAATACTTTTTGTACCAAACGCTCAAATCTCTTCTGGCACTTTGATTCTTAATCCGTTTACATTTAAGTAAATGGATATACCTATATTTCATGTTTGCTACAAAATGAAATTATGAATTGTAATTTTGAATGTAAACGTGATTGTGAACAGTAATATTAGTGATGTGCGTTATGGTGGTTATCACCGGCGGGTGAAATATCCCTCATCGCTATTTATTTTGAAAAAATCTTTGGAAATGCAATTTACCTAATGGGGATCCTTCAGAAATAGAAGTAATTGGGCAATTCGGGGGTTGTAAATAAAAAAGTGTATGTAAATTCCATGCGTTGAAATTAAAAATTTCCCTTGAGGATTTCCATTTTATCGATAGTGATCTCATTTTATGTTCATTAATATGAACTGACGTATATAGTGTATTAATGTTTTATCATTGTCTTCATCTTTGACAAAATTACACGGTCACCCGGTATTTATTTTATTTTTTTAAATAATTTTAATTATTTTTATATAAAATTGTAGCTCATTGTAAAACAAAAACCTTGCAAATAAATCCAAACTTGAAAGATTGAAAAAAATCAACAAAGTTTTATAAAATTTTCACAGTTTTTGTTCAGAATTTGTAGACATGTTTTGGGTTAACATTTTTGTAGCCCATTCATTCTAGTATAATAAGGTGCAAGTTTGAAGTGTCTAAAAAATACCATTGATTTT
>NW_023458568.1:16034466-16039485 GCF_013731165.1 Rhagoletis pomonella | reverse complement strand
TTCTTTGTTTCGCTTTTCCTTTGACCTCGTTTCAAATTCATTGGAAAATTTGAGCGATAATTTCCAATATTTGTGATTTTGTAAGTAATTTTTTAGTAAAATATATACTCTATATATCCAACATATTATTGGAGCAGTGCCTCGGATTGCTACGATAATGCATTTTGGTCTAACAATTTAAACGCATAATTATTTTATAATATAACTGATAGAATTCAGAAATGTTATTTTAAAATGGTAACGAAAATAAAGGTCGTAATAAAATTCCCTTTAAAGTTTAGATATTTAAAAACTATGTACGCATATACATGTACTTCAGAACTTCAATACGGGCTAATATGTCATGTTTATTAGAATTTAAGGATAATTAAAAAAGGGAACGATATAATTTAATTTGTTTTAATATGAATAAATGAAAGACGGAAAATAGTCCTTATTTTTTAAGTTTTAACCATTGTCATATGTGTGTGGTACGACCGAGTGGCCTTTTAAATTTTACAAATAATAATTTTTAGGCAGAAAAATTGAACTGAATAATAATTATTAAAATCAATATATTTGATCGAAAAAATAAAAATTAAGTAATAATAATTTATTTTGAGCGAAAAAATGAAACTGTAATTACACTGGTTTACAGAAATATTATTTTATTGATGCAAACTTCATTTAACTGGTGTGGGGTCCACTGATATTAGAGGTTTACGCCGACAGGCTTTGCGGCGGCGGCGTGGTCAACGTCAAAAATATTCGGCGGCGGCGGCGACGCCGGCCCGTCTGGAAACGCCGGCGCTACTTCTCATAAGGTAGATTTCAAAGAGCCATGAGGCTACTAATCTTATCATTTCAACTCGTCAGCGTTAGGCATTCGCCATGCCAATTATTCTATTATTATAATTCTATTTATTTCATTATTGAATTAGTTTTAAATTTAAATATTGTTACTTCCTACTTGAATTAAAATGTTGAGTGTCTGGCGCTGATTGATGGGCGAACAGAAGAAGGTCTGAGGTATATACATACATACACACACGGATCTCTATATTCTCTACAGATGATGTACTATTTAAATTTAAAGAAAAAAATTTTGTTTAAAGTTTAGTTATTGGGGTAATTTATGTCGCTCTCAATAAATTTTTGCAATAGTCTTATCAACTCGAACCAGAATGGGACTTTTTGACCCACTGTTGAAAAAAATGGCTTATAGATGGTTAAAACTTCCACTAAAATATGAAGCGCCAAATTTTTCTAAGGAGAACCGAATGTAATGAAAAATAATACTAATGTTTACCATAAAGAGGGAACTTTAACCCTGTGTAGAAAACATAGCGATGCGAGGGAGCAAAACCTTCCTGGGGTTTGACCACCACTAAGGAATGCTAACGTAATTTTCACACAGCCACCTAGTACTTGTATACGTATGTGGGACCCCAGAATAAAATAACTTACGAATGTAAATATTAGCAAAAAAGTGTTTGTTTAAGATATTAAAAAAATACATCGAAAAATCAACTTGTCTTTGATTTATCTTCAATAATTGAGGAGTTAGATGCAAAGAGGCCGCTTCTATTAAAACTGCTTTCTGAGATATTGGAGCTAAAGTTTTTGATGTGTTATAAGTTTCTTGTTGTTGTAGTAGGTGTATAAAAAAGTAGTATTTTTGTAGTATAGAAAAGAATTGTCTACTGCGGAAAAAAATTGTTAGATTACCAGTATTTGACCCTAATTTAACTGTAATAAACGCTTTCGTCAAAAAATATGTTACCTATGTTTTTTCTAAGTTATGCTATTTTTGGAAAAAATAAAGGGGATCATACTCTTGTCCAGTGGCCCATATTATGCAAAAAAAAACTAATTTAAAAATGTAATTTTCATTTCGTAAAATTGTGTTTTTATACAAGTAATATTTAGTTCCTTCAAACGATGTATTCAATGTACATACATCATGAAAATTTTGTACAAAATTCCTTAGGCGCCGAACGCCGCCGCCGCCGCCGCCGCGCCGATATTTTCGTAACTCGGCGGCGGCGCGTGAGGAATGACAAAAAACGGCGGCGGCGGCGGCGTGGCTCGGCGGCGTATACCTCTAACTGATATATGTATGAATTGGAAATAGTACCCAAAAAGTAGTAAAAATAATCATAATCTTTTCTCCCTTTTTCTACTACCCCGAAATGCATGGCCGCAATTGGCATGCAGAAAAAGTGAGGTTATGTAAGTGACATCACCTTATATTTATTTCACCATGGTGCTGGCTCATAATTTGGCTCATATATGAATCCTAAAAGATTCATATAAGAGTAAAAAAAATTTTGTTTTTGAAACTCATATTTCTTACCTACCTAGGACACCTTTCGGACTCATATATTCTGAACGCTCAGAATATGTTTGCGGGGATTTTTGCCTGTGGTCGTAGGAGTATTTGTGTAACAAAACTGGTGAAATGTCATATTTATCAACTTTGATAAAAATGTCTTTAAAATATTATTTCTTAAGCTATATAACCGAGCTATCAATGGGCAGCCATAAAAGTTTCCACTTCTATTTGACCTTTGACGTACGTCAAAGTGAACATAGTCCTTTTAATAATATTTTTTTCTGTGCTTTAAATACCTGCTTTGGTTTCTTTCTTTATTATGATTTTTTTGGACCAATCTTAAAAAAATAAATTACTAGACACAAAAGAAGAGAGCAATGTAATTGAAACAAAATTTTCGTGATTTGCTTTTGATTTTAAGCAGGGATCACACGATTTGTACATTTGTACAGATTTGGGTATTTTCACCGTCACAGAGTGGTGTTGTTTGGAAAGCTTTTACTGAGCTGCTGTCATTCTCGATACAAATTTCTAGACAACACCACCCTGTGACTGCCAAATGTACAAATGTACAAATCATGTGATCCCTGCTTTATAGGCGGCATACACTGTGCGTCTGACTCGTGAGTCGGTTTGGATATGTTTGTGAAAATAAATATGTGGTAGTTGCACCAACATGACTCCCGGCATGACTCTGAGTGATTCAACTGTGTGTAGTCGAAGGTGAGTCTACACGTACACAAATGACTCGCGGGTCAGACGTACCGTGTATGCCACCTATAACATATATTCGTTTGAATAATTTCAAATGGGGCTCTTTGGGGAATTTATTTTTAGCAACAATTTTGAAAACAGTAGTTTACTTTTTGGGTAATATTTTTTTTATAGGTATATATATTGGATCCTTGGCTAAAAACTTCTGTGATAAAACTGTCCCTTCTTTGCTATTTAAAGTCAAAGAGTAAGCTCCTTCAATAGGTATTTCCAGTAGAAATGATCAATGTCTAGCTATAAAGAGAATCGATGTTCAAATAATTAAAAACCTATAGGTCTGACCTTTAATTAGATAAGAATTACATAACTATCTGATATTAAAATGCTTATAAAAAACGGGGTGCTTTAAAAAAAAATAACAATATTCTGATCCAATTCGGCTGGCAGTCACGACTTTGAAAACAGAATTTTGTTCATCAATAATAATTTATTTTCCATGTCCACCTATTTAGCTCGCTTTAAGTACAAATTGTTCAAAGCAATCGCAGAAGAAAGTATTAATAATGAATTACAAAGACTAAAATCGAAAAGTGCTGATAAAGTTACAGGTTCTCCAAATTCTGAAACTACATGACATATTTATCTGGTTTGGCTTGTAAGCGCTGTTTAAACAACGATCTCGCCGTTATGCTAGATTCTAATTGTTTTTTTTTTTAAATACTTGACATCCGCATTCGCATCCGCATCCGTGGATGTTAGCTGTTAGATATTCGCATCCGCATTCGCATCCGCGGATGTCTAAAATTCCACATCCGCAACATCCCTGGTACACACCTTTACTTCTATTCTCGTATTGGTCTTTTTCTAATCGTTATTCTTTAACCTTTTATTTGCAAGTTTTTTGTGAAATTAATACCATGTGCATACACTTGCTTGAGCCCCAACCATTTCCGTGTACAATTTCCGTTGCACCATTTCCGTTGAATTTGCCAAGTTACTCCCAACCAACCAACCGCCGCTAAAGAAGTTTCACTTCAATAATGAAGTGCTAAACTATGTCATATGATAAATTTCCACGACCCTTTGGATACATTTTTGAAAAAAAAATTTTATATATTGAAAATCAATTTTAATCAAGTACTGGCACATATTGGCCACTTTTATGTCTGACCTTTTGCCATTTTACGCAAGTAGTGACTATCAGGCGTTCTTTTGTATGCCAATTTTTTACCATCAAGCCAGCTTTGCAAAAAACGAAACAAGACGGTGCATACATAGTTGCTACTTGTAATTATTAACTTTAGAACTTTAGAGGTCTAAAACCCAAAGCACAAATGCAGTACTAGTTACAGCGAAAGTGCAAAATAGTTGTATGAATTTCTTTTGCTTTTATGTTGGAAATGTATGCGCCAACAATTAAATCACGATTTCAAGACGGTTACAAAGTCAATCGTACAGTTGGCGAAGCTGGGCAAAAGTAACTTTCGCGAAACTTTTTACCTTGACAGAATTTATGTATTTCAGAATATGTAACTATGTATGCATGTATGAACTTTAGTCTGGCGGCAAGTTTCGCTTTCAGCAGAAACTTTCGCTGTCGGCATTTCGTTTTTACTGCTTTTGCTATTTTATCTGAACAGCGTAAATTGCATCCACATGAAAAGGTAATTCTTGAAGTAGCAATTTTGTTGCATTTTTTATTCACAAAACTGCCTATGCAATTTCAATATTTTAACATTGACGAGCTTTCTCTATATCGTCACCTTAATTCACAAGGCTATCTGGTTAAAATTGTTATTGTGTAGTGTATTTTATTGTTGTAAACTGAGTAAAAAATATAAGCACATAATGTGATAACCAGGCAAGTGCGAACAACCTCAATACAAAAATAATATCAAAAACAGGTATTTACTGGAAGCTGGCGCTACCAAGCAGGCATAACATCACGAAATTGATGCTTGCAACAATTCATTACCAAAAAATGCGTTTAT
>NW_023458568.1:16032966-16034366 GCF_013731165.1 Rhagoletis pomonella | reverse complement strand
GATGACCGTTAAAGCATCGGCAATTCAAAGCCTTGCTCGATGAATTTTAGAGTGAATTCGGTCACATATTCTGAAGTAAGATGGCTGAGTCAAGGTAAAGTGCTCTCAATATTTGTAGCTTTGATGACAGAAATAAAGATTTTCCTGAAATCCAAAGGCAGCATTTTTAACTGATGTGACTGCAAAACTAAATGATTTCAATACAACTTTGCAATCTCGAATTCGATGTATGGATAGAGCAGTTGACAAAGAAAAGCTTTCAACACTTCCAGACGTTTACTATTCTGGAACAGGCTTTTTCACAACTAATGGTTATAAAAAACAAATACCGAAACGTGCTGACTGACGAACATGTCAAAAATAACATGATTTCAGCCTGCACAACTGTGCAATATAAACCAGATTTTAAGAAGTTATCTGAAAATATGAAGATTCAAGCATCATATTAAGTTTATTGGGCATGTGCTGCGAGTCGTACGATTTGAAATCGGTGTAATTGCAAACTATTTTTGATTATTTTTACGGAAAGTAATAAATATTTCAAATGAAAACGGCGAGAAACACATAACTTACGTCATATCTATCGATTCAGTGCCAAATTTTGCCGTTTTGTTGATCAAGCTCCGAAGAAGGTTTTGTATCGATCTCAAATCGTACGAATTGCAGCACGTTCCCATATGTTTACAATAAAATAAATGTTCTTCATTAAAATATTATGCACTGTTATTAATTTAACTTAACTGTAACTTTAATAATAAATAAATATTTTAAAAGGATCAGTTAGTAGAATATATACATTGAATATAAGAAGATTGAAACGAGTTAACGCAGTTAAGATTGAAGTTAAGCTAGCGGTACCCGCGTATTATAGCGATAGTTTCAAGGTAGCCCTTTGTCCAAGTTCTGTTGGACACCACTGCTCTACGCTACACATCTATATGTATATATTTAAGTCCGCCAGAATAAATTTTTTAAATCCCTTTTCAATAAAACATAGACCGATTTGAAGGATATAACTTCGTCAAATCTAGAAATGTTATCTCCGATAAATAGGGGCCGTGGAACATTTCGCATACGCTTCGCTATACCTATAAATATATATACGTTAGAGTCTAACGCATACACTTCGCTATACATATATAAGTATATAAGTCCACCAGAATAAATTTTTTATGTGTATACATCTTTGGCTCATTC
Organism: Rhagoletis pomonella; assembly: GCF_013731165.1. Taxonomy (NCBI): domain Eukaryota; kingdom Metazoa; phylum Arthropoda; class Insecta; order Diptera; family Tephritidae; genus Rhagoletis; species Rhagoletis pomonella. Next base: position 16,033,169 of record NW_023458568.1, on the reverse strand, counting down.
CATCTCAAATCACCCAGGCCGGGGGAAAGTGAATTTAAGTTTGCGATAAAACTCACAGGGATTGTTCCTTGAACAATTTAAGGAGACACGTATTTTTTAGTTTTGCTCAGAAATGCGAATTTTTCGAATAATGAATTTTTTTCTTTTTGAGTACGAACGCTTATTTTTTCCTCTCTTAATAGCAACTTTTGATGAAATCGCTT
>NW_023458568.1:16032046-16032866 GCF_013731165.1 Rhagoletis pomonella | reverse complement strand
TTTTTTTCCCTCAAACTTTTTTGTCTATTAGGGAATAGTATAAACTATTTTCAGTACGAGTAGCAATATGCTAAGATTCGTCGTTTTCGAGTTATGATTTTTTTTTCTGAAAATGCACTTATATGATGCTAGCAGATTTTCGTGCCAGTTGAGGACGCAAAAATTGTTGCTCATTATGATAAAGTTTCCTTGCTGGAAATTTTTTGAGGTTGCCCGATCAGAGCCAAAAGTTTTTTCCAATTGGGCTAAAATTTTGGCGAATTAGCGATTTGCCCAATCTACCGAAGATTTCCCCAACCAGTGCTCACAATTTGCTCAAAGTGAACATGCATAAGCAATTAAAACGTTTTTTATTGATAAAATCACACATACACACATCAAAATTCCCAACGAAAAAAAATAGTTTTTAATTTTTCTCTTGAAAAATTTTCCCCATACAAATTTTTTGATAAAAAAATTAGTTTTTGAAAATATGCCATTTCAAAAAAAAATTGGAAAAAATAACAATGTAAGTATAATGTTATGGGGTGCACTCTACAATAATTTGAGTTAAGAATTTTTTTTTACACCGAAGTTCAGTAAAATGAGTACATTACCAATTTACAAATTTTTTAAACTTTTTTGGAATTTTTTTGAATATGCAGTTTTATAGCCCATTAAATTTTAGTATAATAAAGTGGAAGTTTTAAGAGATTGCAAAACAGCCGTTAATTTTTTTTTTAATTTTCATTGAAAACGGTTTTAGGCATTTACATCGATAAGGAAAAAGTGCAAGAAGCCGTGAGCATAAACAATATTAAAAATCAACGCAATTTTGCAG
>NW_023458568.1:16030510-16031946 GCF_013731165.1 Rhagoletis pomonella | reverse complement strand
AGTTGTACTTGTTTAGGTTTATACGTACATATGTATTAATGTGTGTAATTATAATAATGTATTTTTCAGTCTTGAGGATGACTTCAGACTGAAGTCGAAATAGTGGCAAATAAAAACAAATGTAAAATCAAAATTTTTGTTTCGATTTTCATGTGGCCTTGAGCTCGAAAAATATACAATACTGTGTAAAACGAAAGGCCAATAAATAAAAAGATAAAATGTTTTCTTTTATATATGTAAATGTATGCATCATTTTTATATTACATTGAACTGTTTTTTGTTTTTTTTTTATAAATATATGTATGTCTAAAAATTAGTAGTACTCACATTCTATAGTGGCGGAGTGAAGCGCTTCCCTCGTTGCTGTGACGTCGATTCTGCTATATATTAATTAGGTGAAATATTCGTGCCTATTTAGGGTTCCATATTTCTCCTTTTTTTTTTAACCACCTTTTTCTCAATACATATATGCGTTGGTATATTTTTAAAGATCGCGACTATTCTGTACTTAGGTATATATCCTTTTTCTTTTTCTTTCACTTCTTTCAAATTACTTCATTACAATATTTTTTTTTCGAAAACTTTAAATACTATTAATATATATACTTATTAACAACTTTTGATTATTTTACATTTAGTCCATCTTTCTTCTTCTGAATTAAATTTTTTTTTTTCGGTTAATAACTTCTATAGTTTTACAAATAAAGAAAACCGCGGCAATTTTTTTATTTTTATATATTTTTTTCTACTTTATCGTTTGCTTCACCAACGAGAACTGCATAACACTGCTTCAGGTCTCTTGGATCGAACTCTACGTAACTGTACCTACATATTTGTGTGGCTCGAACTATACCAAGTTTTTCGACAGGCAAGTACATATACGTATGTACATATACACATAAATATGTAACAGATGAGGAATTTTGTGAAAGTATTTGGATAACAATACATAAATTTTTTTTTCAGGAATTCATATGTATATACATATCTAGCTGACTCTATACTGTGTCTTAATAACTTCGCATAATCTAAAAACAAATTTAAAGGTATTATCTAGCTGTTAATCAAGGGAAAATTCGGAGAACTGTAATTAATTAGACAACTTAGCTTGCGCGGTTTTTCTATTTTTATTATTATTTTTTTTCTCTACTTTGCAAAACGTGATTCCAGAAGATTTCAGACGGTAGCTCCTTCAGGAATTGGATTACCCACATGGCTTTCGCAACATCGTCCCTTCCAAACACGTGACTCCAACGGTGGTGATGATATAAAATTTCGGCTTTTGGTGTTGGGCGCAGTAATGATACTCCACAGCTCGATGCATCTGTGGTCAAAAGCTATACCAAAAAACGATTTCAGCAAGACTTACATATGTCTTAATCGCGATTTAAAAAAAACACTTCTTAACCACGCGGTTTAAAACTCTGCGTTCATCC
>NW_023458568.1:16025773-16030410 GCF_013731165.1 Rhagoletis pomonella | reverse complement strand
AAAATCAATGGTATTTTTTAGACACTTCAAACTTGCACCTTATTATAATAAAATGAATGGGCTACAAAAATGTTAACCCAAAACATGTCTACAAATTCTGAACAAAAACTGTGAACATTTTATAAAACTTTGTTGATTTTTTCCAATCTTTCAAGTTTGGATTTATTTGCAAGGTTTTGGTTTGACAATGAGCTACAATTTTATAAAAAAATAATTAAAATTATTTAAAAAAATAAAATAAATACCGGGTGACCGTGTAATTTTGTCAAAGATGAAGACAATGATGATAAAACATTAACACACTATATACGTCAGTTCATATTAATGAACATAAAATGAGATCACTATTGATAAAATGGAAATCCTCAAGGGAAATTTTTAATTTCAACGCATGGAATTTACATACACTTTTTTATTTTCAACCCCCGAATTGCCCAATTACTTCTATTTCTGCAGGATCTAATGGTGTAAATGGTGGTAAATTGCATTTTCAAAGATTTTTTCAAAATAAATAGCGATGAGGGATATTTCACCCGCCGGTGATAAGAAATCGCAATCACCATAACGCACATCACTAATATTACTGTTCACAATCACGTTTACATTCAAAACTACAATTCATAATTTCATTTTGTAGCAAATATGAAATATAGGTATATCCATTTACTTAAATGCAGGGTACGAAAATAAACTATATTGTACATTGCTATTTCGTTTCGTTTATTACTTCAACAGTTCGGTACAATACGAAAATAAAACGGCTGAGTTCACTTTGGCGATAGTACACTACAGTAGTTTAGTAGCTACAGACGAAACAACAAACGAAATGAATCGTGCAGAGAAAAATATATGTATGTATGTACACATAAGCAATAACTAAACACAAAACGAATAGCTGCAATGAATAAAAAGGTAAAAATGCTTTTTAATTGAATTGGATATGAAAATTTACAGAAAAAAATATTTTTTACGTAATTGAAACGTTTGTGATATCACCCTATGGTACAATTGTCACAAACGAAAAGCAAACGTTTCTCGTTGGGGAAAATGACAGTGAATCTTACGATATGTTTCTGACTATGTACAAAACTGTACAAAACCACAAATGATATGATGATCGATGAGCAAATGGGAATTATTTTGTAAGGTTTATTTTCGTACTCTGCTTAAATGTAAACGGATTAAGAATCAAAGTGCTAGAAGAGATTTGAGCGTTTGGTACAAAAAGTATTTTTGATGTTGAAATTGTACTTAAAATCGGCAAATTGTACTTTTATACTTTTTAAAATTAATTGTAATGAAAAAATTACAATTGTACTTAAAACATCAACACTGTTTCACTGGCGTGACAAAGTACTTGCTGCAGCGATGCCAGATTTGAGCGTACCAAATTTTTTACCGATAATAACTCATGCGAGGGATTTGGGTATTGGGCATTTTACAAGCCTATAAGGAAGTATACATATCTGTGTTCGTATAGAATAGTATCTTATGTCGGAAGACTGGCTTTAGTATAATGAACCATTCGCAGCATACGATTGCGAAAGACTCACTGGCGCCGAGTCGTTGAAGAACTCTTGGAAAATAAACGTAGAGGAGGCAGTTGCGATGCTAGCAAGTCAATATTCGTATAAAGTCTCATAAAAAAAATTCCTTGTGGTTTAAAGAATATAGGAAATGGTACATTCTACTAAAGCCAGCCTCCCGACATAAGCTACTATTTCATACGAACACAAATATATTCGTCTACAAATAATGTTGATTATTTTAATTAAGTCCTAAGATAAGTTTGTGAATCTTATCAGTGTTCTATGTAAGAACCAAAAATCAATCCCCCCGCTAGTTGGAACTTTTGCTTTAAAAGAAAAATATACATAGCGCAGTTACTGAATACTTGGTCTGGCATCACTGTTTGAGCATTGATGTGCTCAGCTCATTGTTGCCAAGGAAGTGCATTTTGCACTAAATTTAGTGCTTTTGGGAAACCAAAAAGCCAAAATAATTGGAATTCAATGCTTGGTGCGTTATTTAGTGATGCTTTTTTAATTTAAGCACACCGAATGCATAGGTACATATGTATGTATGTATACACTATACACTAATATTCTACATTAAGATGGAATTCATTTACTGAATAAAATGTGAGGAATAGGTAAATTAAATATGTTTTCCGTTGTTATAAATGTATTGAAATTAATTTATTAATATAAACGTGAGGAAATGGATATGTATATACACTTTTTACTGAATCAAAAAAATTATTAAACATGATAATAAAAACTTGGCGCTTTTGTTTTGGAAAAATTGGCTTTTTCTGGTGGCCTGATGCCACACTGGCTCAGTTGTCGCAAACGTACCCTGCAAAAAATGGGACTAATCCGGGATGACTCCGGGAGAAATCGCAAAGGAGCATGCGACTAATACCACTTTTGATCTCTTCATATGGAATGAACTGATCGCTTTTGTTCGAGCATGTCCTATGAAGAGACTAATTGTTCACCTTTATACCCGAAAGGGTATAAAAAGCGACTATTCACTTTTAAAAAATAAAAATAAAAAATGGGCCAGCTGAGATTCGAACCGGGGTGCTCAGTTTTGTTAGGCGAATACTATCTCTGTGTGCCAACGCCGCACATGACATTTGATTGACTAAGTGCGTACATATCATTAAATCGCTAATAGTACCCGTTAGAGATGAGTTGGGGACTAATTGATCTCCAATTATAACCATAACAGATGAGTCGAGACTAATTGACCTCCATTAGTACCCTTATGAGACTAGTTGGGACTAATTAATGCCCAATTGTACCCGATTGAGAGTAATCTGGGAATACTCTCTTTAGAGATTAGTCGCACAATTTTTTGCAGGGAAAAAATAAAAATAAAAATTTGCACCAGATGAGATTCGAACCGGGTTGTTCAGTTTTGTTAGGCGAATACTCTCTCTGTGTGCCAACGCCGCACATAAAATTTCATTGACTAAGTGCGTACATATCATTAAATCTTTAATAGTACCCGTTAGAGATGAGTTGGGGACTAATTGATCTCCAATTATACCCATAAGGGATGAATCGAAACTAATTGACCTCCATTAGTACCCGTATGAGACTAGTTGCGACTAATTAATGCCCAATTGTACCCGATTGAGAGTAATCTCGGAATACTCTCTTTAGAGATTAGTCGCACAATTTTTTGCAGGGTACACATACATACACGCCTTTTTACTTGAAAATAAGTGTGCAGTGGTTAATATGTATACGTTGCCATCTTCGTACAGCTCACTTCACCTCGCCAAACACGCTCGCGTGCTCGCAGTTTGCCCGCGACGTCGACTGCGTGCACCACTGCTGTGCATCCCTACTCTACGCTATACATCTCTATGCATATAAGTCCGCAGGAATAAATTTTTTGAATCCCTTTTCAATAAAACATGGACCGATTTGAAGGATATACCTTCGTCAAATCTAGAAATGTTATCTCCGATAAATAGGGGCCGTGGAACATTTCGCATACGCTACGCTATACCTATAAATATATATACGTTACAGTCTAACGCATACTCTACGCTATACATCTATATGAATACAAGTCCGCCAAAATAAATTGTTTAAATCCCTTTTCAATAAAACATAGACCGATTTGAAGGATTTAACTTCGTCAAATCTAGAAATGTTATCTCCGATAAATAGGGGCCGTGGAACATTTCGCATATGATTCGGTATACCTATAAATATATATACGTTAGAGTCTAACGCAAACTCTACGCTATACATATATAAGTATATAAGTCCACCAGAATAAATTTTTTTAATCCCTTTTCAATAAAACATGGACCGATTTAAGGATATAACTTCGTCAAATCTAGAAATGTTATCTCCGATAAATAGGCTCCGTGGAACATTTCGCATACGCTTCGCTATACCTATAAATATATATACGTTAGAGTCTAACGCATACTCTTCGCTATACATATATAAGTATATAAGTCCACCAGAATAAATTTTTTTAATCCCTTTTCAATAAAACATGGACCGATTTGAAGGATATAACTTCGTCAAATCTAGAAATGTTATCTCCGATAAATAGGGGCCGTGGAACATTTCGCATACGCTTCGCTATACCTATAAATATATATACGTTACAGTCTAACGCATACTCTACGCTATACATCTATATGTATACAAGTCCGCCAAAATAAATTGTTTAAATCCCTTTTCAATAAAACATAGACCGATTTGAAGGATATAACTTCGTCAAATCTAGAAATGTTATCTCCGATAAATAGGGGCCGTGGAACATTTCGCATACGCTACTCTATACCTATAAAGTCTAACGCATACTCTATATGTATATAAGTCCGCCAGAATAAATTTTTTTAATCCCTTTTCAATAAAACATGGACCGATTTGAAGGATATAACTTCGTCAAATCTAGAAATGTTATCTCCGATAAATAGGGGCCGTGGAACATTTCGCATACGCTTCGCTATACCTATAAATATATATACGTTAGAGTCTAACGCATACACTTCGCTATACATATATAAGTATATAAGTCCACCAGAATAAATTTTTGATGTTTATACATCTTTGGCTCATTCCATCTCAAATCACCCAGGCCGGGGGAAAGTGAATTTA
>NW_023458568.1:16023572-16025673 GCF_013731165.1 Rhagoletis pomonella | reverse complement strand
TATTTCTTTTAAAAGATATTTTAGATCCAGTAAGGTATGCTCATTTTTTGGTTTTAAGTTTAGGTATTCGAATGCTGTTAAGTCCCATTCACTGCATTACATATAATACCTGTGCCAATGCAATGTTATGTAAATTTGTGGAAAATATGTCCGAGTGTTATGAAGAGGCATTGCTTACTTTTAACTTTCACTGCTTGACACATTTGGCAAGCGATACATTGCATTTCGGTAGTTTAGAAACATTTAGCGAATTTAGATATGAAAATTATCTCTCAAAGTTAAAAAGCAAAATAAGAAAGTACAATCATGTTGATGCACAAGTAATAACCGTTTAGTTGAAGATAGCTTAAACCACCAGAAATTTGTCTTTTCGCCGACTAAAATACAAACAGGAAATTTTAAAAACGAAACGTTTTCTTTTATAAAAACATCAAAATTTTACTTTTCGCCAAAAGAGCCGGACAATTTTTATAGCCTCGAGAACATAATTTACAAAATTGTGGCTATCCAAGGAAATGATAAAATAAGTTTTGTAGGAAAAGAAGTTTTAAATTTGCATGATTATTTTACGACTCCTATAGATTCCAGTCGGCCGCTGTGGTGTAGTGGTAAGCAGTGCGCGCTTTCACTCATCAGCACCTGGGTTCAAGCCCTGGTCAGAGACACATCACAAAAAAATATAGAAAAAGGTTTTTTCTTAACAGCGGTCGTCCCTCGGCAGGCAATGGCAAACCTCCGAGTGTATTTCTGCCATGAAAAAACAGCTTCTCATAAAAATACAATCGCCGTTCGGAGTCGGCGTAAAACTGTAGGTCCTTCCGCTTTGTGTGACAACATCAAGGCGCACGCCACAAGTCGGAGGAGAAGCTCGGCCAAACACTAACATATGTGTAAGCGCCAATCTATTATTATTATTATAAATTCCAGTAAATTCAATATAAAATGTTGTACTACATTGAATTTTTCAACAGCAAAAGTGCAACACGCATTAGAGGAAATATCTGAAAAAATTATAAAGTTTCATAATTTTGAATGCACTGTTTATTTTTTCATTCCATTTCTTCACTCATACTATAACTAAGTTAAATTCAAAAGTTTTAAGTAATGTGTCAAATTCATCACATCGGATGATTTACCCGTTACTAGAAAAGGTAATTCTGTTTCTATGCAATAAAGTACACAACTACAATATCAATATTTATCATTTTCAAACAGATCTGAAAAACTTTGAGAGTAAGATGCTGGAACGTTTAAAAAGCACAGAAAGAAAAATATTGAATGGTAAATATTTTACTTATTATTGTATTTTATAATACACCATATATGTATATATATATATCCTATAATTTTATGGAAGTGAACCATAACAAAGAATCTATTAAAAGGACTCATACTCACATTTTGGAAGAAACGAAGATAAGAAGTCAACTTCATACTACGCCAAAAGTAGTCAGCAGCCTTCCAAAAAAAACTTTTACCACGATAGAAGAATTTAAAGTTTTCGAGAAAAAACTGCAGGAACATCAAAATAAATTTAATAGCCTGGTATTATTTTATCATAAAAGCTATTCAGACCCAGCTTGGTAGGGCTGCAAGATTTAGCGAAAGCCGTTTTGCGATACTAACAAACTGGGTCTAAATATCCCTATAATTTCATAAGAAAACCAAAACGAATTACCATGAATACAATTTTCAGGTGGCTGATTTGTCACTAGTTTTTTCACAATGCGCAGAAAAATTTGTGAAGAATGCATGGCGAAAATTTTTTTTAGATGAAGCCGCTCAACATATATCCTGGAAGGGTACAGATAGCAAAATGTCAGCAAGGTCATTGAGTGTAACAACGGCTTTGAAAAGTATTTTGTTTTAAAAACCAGGAACAATTCGCCAGATACTTAAAGGTTTTCTTTCAGGTTCATTTTCGGCAAAGTACCCCAACGGGGCAGACGCAGAGTTCGAACGAACTTCTATTGCGTTTTTCCATGCATGCAGATTTTTGAAAAAGAAAAATTACAACTCAAAAGAAAAATTAACTAAATATTCATTTTGTAGCAAATTAGATGTCATTTTTCAGATTAAACGCTTAAAGAATTTCCTGCCT
>NW_023458568.1:16019195-16023472 GCF_013731165.1 Rhagoletis pomonella | reverse complement strand
CATGTTCACTTTGAGCAAATTGTGAGCACTGGTTGGGGAAATCTTCGGTAGATTGGGCAAATCGCTAATTGGGCCTCAATTGGGCCAAAATTAGAGCCCAATTGGGAAAAACTTTTGGCTCTGATCGGGCAACCTCAAAAAAATTTCCAGCAAGGAAACTTTATCATAATGGGCAACAATTTTTGCGTCCTCAACTGGCACGAAACTCTGCTAGCATTATATAAGTGCATTTTCAGAAAAAAAATCATAACTCGAAAACGACGAATTTTAGCATATTGCTACTCGTACTGAAAATAGTTTATACTATTCCCTTATAGACAGAAAAGTTTGAGAGAAAAAAAAGGTGGCAATTTGAAAAAAATCAATTTAAAAAAAAAAAAAAATTTTTATAAACAATAGTTAATTATTAATAAACAATTACTGATGTTTAGTTCACTAGATCGATTCAGTAGATCAATATCTGCAATTTAAAAAAAAAATCGTTAAAATCCTTGCTTTTTTGCGGCAGTTATAAGCGAAAAAGCAAAAAAAAAATACGTGTCTCCTTAAATTGTTCAAGGAACAATCCCTGTGAGTTTTATCGCAAACTTAAATTCACTTTCCCCCGGCCTGGGTGATTTGAGATGGAATGATGGAATGATTTCGGTAGGGGTAAAATTTGCGAAGCTGTAACGCATATTCCAGCACAAAATTTCGAAGGGCTTAGCATGTGTATTTCAGCAAACAAATTTTATTTTCATTAGAAGCACCGTGTGTTTGCTTGCTATTGTAAAGCATACATTTAGGCATATGCTAGTAAGAGGAAATGCGCTACAATTGATTATTACTTCCGATTATTTAAACTCCGCACATGCATACGGTTGTACCTACCCTGCAGCAAAATTTAGGGACAGTCTGGCAAAGCGCTAGTTCCGCCCTACAAATTTCAGAACTGTCCCTGAACTACTGAAAAAGGGATGCAGAGTTGGACGGTTGAAACTCATATGTTGCTAGTTGCGCTGTCATCTATGTTACTCATCCTGGTCATGTGAAAGCTGACAAAAGATGCACAAATGTAATATACTATATTTTTTCGATTTTCTTAGACCCTAAAACTAATAACAAACTGTTTTCGTTTATTTAATATATAATTCTCTACATAGTTTATGGGGCAAATGCTAAAATATTTCCAAAAAAGTCGTTATTGGTAACATTAATTTCATTTTTATACATATCTACGTACGTATAAAATTGATTGCAAAATATAAAATTTAGTTAAGCTACACTTGGCAGCAAAGGTCTGCGTACACCATTTCTTTTTTAAATATTCACAATATATTGAGAGTTAAAATTTGTTATTATTTAAATGGTCATGCTTAAAATAAAATCATATAAACCATGCTTTAAAACTTTATACAAAGCAAAGTTAAATTTAACGATCTTTCATCAAAATGTTTGACCTTTTAGTCGGATTTAAAAAATTAAACAAAAGTGGTAAACAATCTCACTTTGAAATGGGAGTGCTATTGATATGAACGATACTGTACATACGTAAATGTATCACTAAGCACCCGAAATGTGGAGTTATGCAGTGATTTTTTTTTTAATTTCCAATGTTTTTCATTTTAAATATTTTTCGTTTAGTTTTTATTTAAGTACTATGTCTCATACTCCATAAACCATTTAAATTCAAATTCCTAACCGTGCTGCAAACTTGATAGAACTCTTCAAACTGTCTTCAAAATTTAAAATTTTTAATCAGAGATATTTTTTTATAAATATTTCGAGTATTCTGCTTTGTAGCCCATAAAATTTTAGTGTAGTAAAGTGTAATCTTGCATCTTAAACGAAAATATTTAAACATGAGAATGCCTTCAAGAGCGTGCGTAAAAAGAGTTATAAAAAATCAGCGCGATTAATTATACTAAAATTGAATGGGCTATAGAACTGCATACTTATAAACTCTGATTTAAAATATTGAAGTTTTTATAACAGTTTCTAGAATTCTACTAAATTTCCATCACAGTTAGAAACGTGAATTTATTTGTTTATGTTATAATACTTATGAGCCATCCTTAAATAAAAAATTTACGAAAAACATTTAGCATGAAAACTATTGTGAATATTCAAAATTCTATATTTCTTATTAGATGCCGGAAAGTCTATGTATTACATTTCAATAAATTTAATGCAATTTAACACTGAGTTATCACAAATAAGCATTCAATATATCACCGTTTTTCTCATTTTTTTACACGACTTAGTTCAGATTTTTAGTTATAGGTATCCCAGAAATACCCATTATACGTAACAAATATAAATTATTTTCAAGAATAACGGTTTTAGAAAATAAAGGAATAATTGACGCTTTATGTTCCTAATTTTAAAGCACAGTTTGCCTCAAAAAGTAAATTAGTGCAAAACAAATAGCTCTTTAAACATAAAATGAAGTATTTTTATTTACAAAGTTGTATGCGTGCTTATTTAAAGAAAATGCTCTATACTATACTTATTAGAACCAGCTCAAAACTAACCACATTTTTTCTAGCCCAGAGGTGACCCTTTTTGAACTATCTAAGAACTGTCGTTATATGAACTGTCTCAGAACCATCTAAGCCAGAGTCAGCTCAGAACAAGTTCAAAAGTTCTGCAGAGGGTGACAATTGTCACTTCGTAGGACATCGCCATGTTAAAAAAGACAGTTGAAAGCATTGAGTTGGGATAGATGAAGAACCAGTACCGTCCCTCTTCAGGCTAGCTCAGCGCAAGTTCTGAACCAGTTTGATTTGCTGCAGGGTAAGTATGTACATAAATATGTATGGACTCATTTGTTGCAACTGGGCATGGATCACGTAACTTTGAAACGATAGTCGTTCAAACGATACTGACAAAACGATGTTGTCAAAACACTGATTTATGCATTTGTGTTGCTGTTACGTGTTACTGTTATCGATATCGACGATATCGCACAAACGATCAAAAAATTTTTGATTTTTATGAAGCAAGACAATCTCGACACGATATCGTTAAGACGATTGTCGTCATACGTGATTCATGCCCTGGTTTTGATATTCGTAGATGGTTTTAGGCATAGGTTTAGTAGTCTATTTTGATAAAAAAAACAAGGCGTAAATTTAAAAAAATACTGAAATCATTTTAACTGGGACCGTTGATAACTGATGAACATACATGAATATATGTATGTATGTATAATATGCATATGTATGGATGATATAATAGCTCTGATCCAATACTTTTCGTGTAAAATCCTGGAAAAAGGTCAAACAGCAAAATCACTCTCTCAAGTGAGAGTAAAAAGTGAGTAACAGCAAAACGTACGGAACAAAAAAGCATCGGGTAAAATCCTGCAACTTCCATCTCTACACAACTCTCCCAAAAATCGCTCTCATTTTCATGAACCACAGATTATATTCCGAAAAGAAAAACTAAATTTAGTAATATATACAAATAGAAATGCTCAATCTATAACCTCAAAAACAATAACTGATGCGGTGTTTCCAAGATATTTTAACACTCAAGGTATATACACACAAGTATATACAAGTATCATATTTTAGCAATCATACCGATAATTTCATGTATTAAAGGGATTAAAAATGAAAATGAATAAAAAAATAAATCAATTAATCAAATGAATAAAATTAGGTGAAATTAATGTTTAATTTCTAACCTAACCTACATTTGTATGTATGTAACTGAATCGCCTAATAATAGCTTTACGTATAAAAAGATTATCCTAATTTTCGAGCTTAACTCCCTAATCTGTTATTATAAAAAGAGATTAGCCATGCAAAATTATGATTAAAAATATCTAAGATTAAACCGATAACTTTTTGGTGTCCAACCTAGTTTTATCGATTATACTTGCGAAGAAGAGGAGGAATGTCAAATGTTAAAGTAAACAAAAATTGACGCTAGTAAGGAAAATAGGTTTGTAAAAGTATTTTTAATAAAATATTCAGTTAAAATATATTTAAATGGCATAATATGTGTTGCAGAAATAAGTGACCACGGTGGCACAGAGAAGAAGTTTGACTTTTCCTCGAGTTGTGTGAATAATAAGCACAACCAATTTGACGGCTAACGAGCTTTGATTGAGATTATATTTATATGTAAACGTACTTTTATGCTTTGCCGTTCGCATATGTTTACACATCAAATTTCATGAGTACCTAGTACTCACGCCTTTTTTTTAATCCCTTTTCAATAAAACATGGACCGATTTGAAGTATATAACTTCGTCAAATCTAGAAATGTTATCTCCGATAAATAGGGGC
>NW_023458568.1:16006163-16019185 GCF_013731165.1 Rhagoletis pomonella | reverse complement strand
AATGTTATCTCCGATAAATAGGGGCCGTGGAACATTTCGCATACGCTACGCTATACCTATAAATATATATACGTTAAAGTCTAACGCATACTCTACGCAATACATCTATATGTATATAAGTCCAGAATACATTTTTTAAATCCCTTGTGAGCCATACTTTTAGCTATATCGTACTTCATGTAATATATAGTGAATTCATCTGATAAAAAATTCCACGCCTATGGGATGTGCAACGCCCCCTTTTACAAACTCATTTATTTATGGCGTACTATAAGCGTGCGGAACTGGTTCGGTTCTAGTGCGTTTGGAACCATGACTAGTACGTGTTAATTCTCTTTTGCATGCTAGCGACTGGCGAATTTAACATTGCGATGTCCTAGGAAGTGTCAATTGTCCCCCGTTGCATCCCTTTGGCTCTAGTTCCGAACCAGTTCCAAATTCGACAGATGAGATCTAGGTCGTTCTGCATCCCCTTTTCTTTAGTTCCATACCAGTTCCTAATTCGGCAGATGAGATCTAGTTCGATCTGCATCCATTTTTTATAGTTCCCAACCTGTTATAAATTCGTCACCTTAAATCTATATTTCTAATCAGACTTGTCGAAACATTTCCCTTTTATATTACATACGAACGGTTGAAGGAAGGACATCACAAATACCATCACAAATATTTAAACGCATTTATTAACAAGTAAGAAAGTCTAAGTTCGGGCGGGGCCGAACATTAAATACCCGGCGCAAGTATTACATAAATATGCCTTTTCACCTTTCCGAAAGCTTCAGCTACATGGTAAGCCGGGGTGTATCAATTTTGAATAAATTAGCGTCCTTAAATTTCGAAATATTGACGTTTCGAGCATTTCTAAAATTTACCGTTATATGAAAAGCCGTAATTTTAGTCCGATTTCAATAATTTTGAACGTTTTGCTTTTTTGTGGCAAGCACAATAACCATACCGAGTTTGGTACAAATTGGTAGAACGGTTACCGAGATACATATATGTGATCATAAGTGGGCGGTGCCACGCCCATTTTCCAAAATTTTATGATAAGCGTATTTCCTGATAAAGAATTGTTGCAAGCATCAATTTTGAATAAATTAGCTTCAATATTTACGGATTTATCGAAGATTTCGTATTTCTCCAAATTACCGTTATATGGGATGTGGTTATTGTCCCATTTTTTAAATTCTAAGCCGTTTGGTATGTTTTGTGAAGGCCAACAACTGTGCCAAGTTTGGAAGAAATCGGTGCAGCGGTTGCCAAGATATACACATGTAACACTAAGTGGGCGTGGCTACGCCCATTTTTCAAAAATTTATAATATTCATGTTTTCCGTCTGAAACTCATTGTAAGAATCAATTTTGAGTGAATTATCTTCAGTAGTTACTAAAATATCGCAGTTTTCGTATTTCTGAAAATTACCGTTATATGGGAGGTAGGCGTGGTTATTGTCCGATTTTGCCCATTTTCAATACCATCCGTCCTACGCCCGAACGAAGTACACGTGCCAAGTTTCGTTCAGATATCTTAATTTTTACTCGAGTTATCGTGTGCACAGACGGACAGACGGACGGACGGACGGATGGACGGACGGACGGACAGACAGTCACCGCTTAATCGATTTCTTTTTTCATTCTGATCATTTATGTATACATTTGTCTATATCTATCTCGATTCGTTTTGCCTGTTACAAACAACCGTTATGTGAACAAAGTTATAATACCCTTGTGCACAAGTGCGCTCGGGTATAAAAATGTATAAACCACATTAGTAGTAGTAGTAGTATTAAACTTAAGTAGTAAGTAAAAAACAAAAGTGCGTTCTGCTTAAAAGTAAAAATATTAGTTCACTTTGTCTTACTTGTCTAAATTTAAGCATATTGATTTTTAAGTAAATTCAGTTCTTTTTAAGCTTATATGTATATGAAGTACTTCGAAAGTTTGTGTCGTACTTAAATAAGATATACAGTCAGTCAATAAAGTTTAGGTACAGCGAAGTTTTTACAATACCGGCAACTATTTTTTAAATATTTTATTTTCCCCTAATTTTTTATAAAAATATGGTTAGTTCTACACCAAAAACACCAAAAATCAGAGTTCCAAACCTTATGCAAAATTAAAGAAAACTCCGCAAATTTCCATCCAAATATTGCAATTTACACTCTTTAGAAAAAAGTTAAGTACGCAGTTTTTTAGCCCATTCAATTTTAGTATAACAAAGTGCAAGTTTGAGGTAGCTAGGACTTACCATTGATATTAAGAAATTTTTTTTTGTTGTTTGGTAAGTCCTAGCTTTCATTATACTAAAATTGTCATTATACTAAAATTGAATGGGCTAAAAAACTGCAAACTCAACTTTTTCTAGAGAGCGTAAATAGAAAGTGAATTATTTTAATGAAATTTTGCAGAATTTTCCTAAATTTTGCACAAGGTTTGGAACTCTGATTTGATCTATGAACGAATAAAGGTTACCACCTCTATTTATATTTTTTTATAACTTAATACTAAAGAAATCCATGTAAATACTTACCTGACCCAATGTTTGTTCTATGGTAATTAATTAACATTTTTTATTGAAATATTTTTCACTGTCTGGCTTTCCTCTTTTAGACATTTCAGCTTTAAAGCAATTTAAGTCCTCCTTCATTGGATACCAAACTTGTTTAATTTGGATAAGCGGTTTGTTTATTATCCGGAAAGTACTTTTATTTCGGAATAACAAATATTTGGCCAAGTTTAACTCGTAAAAAAAAATAACTATAATTTTCGGTCCCTTCAATATTCGCATTCGCAAAAGATCCGCATTTATTTTTGCGAATGCGAATGTTAAAATTAACGCGGAAGCTCCGCGGTTGCGAATGCGAATGCGAATATTCGCAACCACCCTGATACATACATACATACTTCCACAAATGTATAGTAGATATCTATCCTTCTCTTAGCGTAAAATAATATTTGGGGATATCTCGGCCATAGGTAAGTTTTAAGCCCAAATATTTCTGTTCAATTGGCTAATATTCTAAATATGAGCCAGATTGGCAAGAAAATGCAATTTTTAGGAATATTCCGACGATAGCGCCACCTAGCGAGTGCATTTTTTGTCAGAACATTTCTTTTCTAAGTGCTGACACATGTTGCAAATATGAACCAAATCGGGCTAGCCGTTTAGTAGTTTAGTGACATTTAATGTACAGAAAACTCTATAAAATTGTGAAATCGTGAGGTCTCAGCATTCTTCATTTTTCGGCAACAGCAACAAAGTTTCAAATTTTTTTAAATCGAAAAACCTTCCACACAGAAGTTCCAAAATAGTACTTTTTACAGAATTGAAATCGGTTCAGCCGTTTGGTCAGGCATCGCGGTCATACGAAAGACATTTCATTTTTACCTTCCTTTTATTAACTAGGGATGTAACTATGTAATATTGATGCGCCTATAAGATGCAGAGATTTTTATTCTCAAGTTACATACCTGATGACAGTACGACTGGCAATTATAATAGGGAGGTTTTAGTTTTTTAAACTATAATTTTATTATTATATATTTAGATTGGCTACAATTTGTGATTTTGTTTGCCAGATATACGTTTTATAAGTGCACTTGCACTACAGTCGCACTCTCAAAAGCTCCGCATTGATTATTGCGAATGCGAATATTAAAATTAATGCGGAAGCTCCGCGGTTGCGAATGCGAATGCGAATATTCGCAACAACCCTGCTCTGTACAGCCTATTGAATTCTAGCACACAAAAAAACGGTTAGACCGCGAAACAGCAGCCGTTGATCGAGTAAAACCAGAGTCATTACGTTACGTAGAACCGGCTGTCGTGGGAATGATGGGTGTCGTATAGTTATGTTAGCATCTTATATTTATATACTTTCATTAAAAATTACCTGTAAAGCACTAAACTGCAGTTTCTCTTCATCTTGTGTTTGACCAATCTGTGAAGTGAAGCCCAGCGGTTTTGAAAAAGATCCACACCATGTTGCAAATAAAGTGAAAAGACTCCGCTTAAGCTCGCGTGTTAGAAGTGTGCCACATGACTCTACTAAAATGGATTACACAAAAAATACAAATTGGTGAATATAAAGCATGAAATTGGTTCCAATAGGGTAACTTACGCGAGAAACTCTTTATCATTTTGCGAATGAAATTACAAAAATGTGCTTTGACTTCCCGAATACTGGTATTGTCCTTATCAGTTTCAGCTAATAGATATTGAATAGCGCCTTCTATGTATTCCACAAATGTAGGATGTAATGACATCGTGTCACGTTCTAGCACACAGGTACTGCGCGAATAAACAAAAATACATACATATTAGGGATGTTACTTTTTCCGCTTTTTACCATCCCGCGAGAAAATATGAAGAATAAAAATATGGGTACCAAATGAAACAGGAAATTTCTTTAGAATTTAAAAAATTAAATTTTTTGGATTCAAAAGGACGAATGGGTAGTTTTTTGAGCTGATAAAGTTAGAAGGACGGAATTCGAGGATTTCATCGAGTTTATATATGTCCTTAATATATAATTTTTTCAAAAGCAAATATTGCGAAATTTCAAGGATAAAATTTTAAAAGAACATTTTCAATACTTACTAGTCCTTATGTACCAAAAAATTGTATCTGATGAAATTCTACAGAATTTCCTCTTTAATTTGATACCCATACTACTTCTCTAAGCACATTTCACTGAATTTTTTAAATCAGTTTTAGGTTACTGACGTCAGAGTGAAAAACTAAAAAAGCAATTTTACTTTATTTGGCCCATGGTATCGCGAATACTATATTGATGTTTGTGGGTAAAATTTACTATCGCACGGTGTTATATGTATAATGAGCTAGACATTTATGAAAAATATTAATTATTAAATAAAAGAAAGAAATATAGCCAATACTGGTCAAGAAAATGAAGTTTCTATTATTGCCATCAGTGCAAATTACAAATCCCGAAAGTCCCGGGATTCTTGGGACTTAAAAAAAGCCGGGGTCCCGGGATCACTAATACATTCCTAATACATATACATTTACATATGTAAGAGATTAGACGGCCAGAAAGAATTAAAAGTGTTTCTTTTAGAGGAACGTGACTTTTTAGCAGTGATGGACATAATTGTGCTTATTAAATAATAAGTACGAAAGTATTTAGGTATTTATGGTATAAGGGCTGTCTGCTTAAATATTTTGGATTATGCAAAATAGCAACTATGTAGAATTTACTTATTTTCATAGCACAAGATACTAATGGCCTTATTCATAAAAAATAAAGTATGTTTATAAAGCTTTATAAATTGACGTGTTCATAAATGTTTAAATAGATAAACCTTTTGTACACTGGTGGTGCTTCTTGCACATTATATGCACCCCATCGTTCATATCTCCAATTTTAATTAGGGATGTAAATTACGGTGAAAACATCGATATTTGAAGAATCGATGTTTCGAAAAATTGCATCGATGGTAGTTCGATGCTTCGAATGAAAACATCGATGTTTTTACCGATTTTTCAAATTTTTATTCAACCTGTGGGCTGATTCAAAAAGTTGAACTAACGAAAAAGATTACTGTCTTTTATTATTAACATATTGGCTGCGTTTCTTTATACATTCCGGATAATCCCATTTCACAGCCGGAATAAACAGAATGCGTTTGAAATATACGTCAACATATCATCAGGAACGTTCTAAAGAATAAATAAACAGAAAAGTTTATTCCAAACGTTCAGAATGAATAAAGAAATTCTGCCATTGATTCAGAGAGGTGGTTTACAAAACAAATATAAAGTAAAAATTCAATCACATACATATATTTCTATTCCACTTTTCACAAATATTATAAGGTAAGTTAAATAAAATTTCACTGAGCCCGCTACCAATTTATCAAAATACCTCCAGCACAAGCTTAGTTCGTTTATTGCTCTAAAATATTAACATGAATTAGAATCTCTGTCATAATGCAGGTAACACACATATGTACATTATTAAGCTGGTCCAAAAATGTATGTAAAAAAATAAGGTCGGATTTTTAATGCCGCCATCCCCTAGGATTGTTATATACCGAAAAAAAATGTTCCCATATTTTTTTATTTTGAAATAAAAAATAATTTAGGTAGTGCTCAAGCGCTCAAAGTCTTCCATGTATTTTATATGGAGAAAAAACAACTTTTCGTAGAAATAGTGTAGTATTCTTGAAAATCAATATTTTTCGATCGGTAAACTTTACTTATCTTCAGGAGATTCTCAGTAATAATACTCAATTGTTTCTTTAACAATTTTTTCATGGTAACTATATTTTATAGGTCCTCCAAAGCCCTTAGAAAATGCAATGGGGGGACCAATAAAAAACCTTTAATCATAAAAAATTGTTAAATAAACAACTGGATATTAATACTGGTCGAAAAATATTGATTTTCAAGAGTTTTATACCATTTCTACGAAAAATTGTTTTTTCTATAAAATACATGGAAAACTTTGAGCGCTTAGAGCACTCCCTAAATATTTTTTGATTTCAAAATAAAAAATAGGGGTATATTTTTTTCGATATAGATCAATCCTAGGGTGTGCCGGCATTAAAACTCCGACTTTATTTTTTTGGACCACTCTAATGTACATATTAGGGATGTTTCGAATGTCGAATGCGAATTTTCGTAATGCGAATGTGCGAATGCGAATGCGAATGTTAGCAATAACATTAAAAAAGCTATAACCAACTAAAGTCATCTATAAGCTATAACCAATTGAATGTGAAATAACACAAATTTGTTTTATTTCATTTCTCGTTGAGCAATAAGACCAACTTTTAAACTTAACAATTGAGTAATAAAGCAAAATAGTGCACATATGTAGGTAGTCACTTTACAGTTACATTTGACAAAAAGTAGTACCTGAACAAGTTAAATGGACGGATTTGTAATATACAATTTTGAAAGTGCCCAGCGTCGCGGCGGTCCGCGTTCGCGCGGATAACCGAGAACCCCCCAAAAAAATTAGACCCACCCATTCAGGAAGGTCCGGTCTGTCTTCGGACAAGACCAAGCAAGCCAGCGGTGCAAAGCCTGTGGCCAAGCCAGGGCAGGGCATACGCTCCGTCCCCTCTGGGACTGCCTCAACGGCATCGAGGCCCCCTTCCGGCAACCGGTCTAGCCATGTCCCCAGACAAGCTAGCGAGGATATAAACCCGTCCGGCGCAGGTAGTCCTTCGGGAGGCAAGGGCAGCCCTGTCAGAAGACAAGCTAGCCCTGCTGCCGACCCGCCACTCCAGGAGGCAAGGGAGCATCGACAGATGCAACCCCTAAAGCGGCGTCGGCGCCATCAGACCGCATGGCTAAGCCAGCGGCCTCTGAGGTGCGCCATTCTGGCACTAATGTAGCAATGGGCAGTAGCCATCCCCAGAAGCACATTAGTGCATCAGAAATGTACTATCGTACCAGACGGTCAGCCCTCAGGATCCTGGAGACAACGAACCTTCGCAAAGACCAAACCCTAAACCACTAACTGCAATATCTGAGACAAAAGATTTACCGGACTTTTCTAAAGGTGAGGAAGATGAACACGCGTTAAAACTGTTTAAAATAACTCCGTATAAAGAACGCTTAAAAATCTACGTTGAAAAACGAAGCGATATAATCGGGGCGAACGTGCAACAGCACAACTCCAGGAGGGCCAGGTCTATGCAGCGTATGAGAAACTTTTGGAAGGAGGTTAAAATAAATCGAAAGCATATCAGTTCAATAATTTGCTGTTACCAGTAAAGAAAATGACTTACGACCATATGCAGAAGTTGTAATAGCGAACAAAAAACGTTTGGGATTACTAGATAGTGGCGCACAAGTATCGTGCATAGGGGCAACTTCGCTAAAGAAGTATGCAAGGAAAGCGAGTTTTCTACGCATGCAACAAATAGTGTATGGTACAACCTCTTTTCCAGTAACATTTAAGTCAGAAACCAATCCCATTACTTTCTATGTCGTACCAAGTTTACACCAAGATCTAATTCTAGGCATTGATTTTTGGAGGAAGTTCAAAATTTCACCTCACATTATAGCGCAAATTGACATTAACGAATCTGAAATGGTAATGGAAGACATCAATAGGCATGTACTTAATAAGAAGCAAAAATCCAAGTTGAAAAGTGTTATTAATTTGTTTCCTGCATATGAAAAGGAGGGACTGGGCAAAACGGCCCTTATTGAACATTCCATTGAGTTAGAACCGAACGTGAAACCAATAACACAAAGATATTTCCCTATATCACCTGCAATAGACAAATTGGTGCACAAGGAAATCGATGAGATGTTGAAGTTAGGCGTGATTGAGGAAGCCCCTAATAGTCCGTGGGCAAGCCCTATTGTTTTAGTGCGAAAACCAACAAAAGTTAGACTATGCCTTGACGCAAGGAAAGTCAACAGCGTGACAGTAAAGGACGCATATCCTTTGCCCCATATCGATGGAATATTAAGTCGATTACCGAAAGCCGAATACATTTCATCCCTTGATTTACGTCGTGCGTTTTGGCAAATCCCGTTAGCAGAAAATTCCCGCGATTTAACATGTTTCACAGTTCCGAACAGGCCTTTGTATAGATATCGTGTAATGCCATTTGGACTTTGCAATGCTCCACAGGCCTTATGTCGACTTATGGACCAGGTAGTTCCAGCCAATTTAAAAGACGAAGTATTCGTTTATCTTAACGATTTACTTATAATTTCTAACAATTTCGAAAGGCATATGTCTGTTCTAACCCAAGTGGCCTACCAACTGCGAAAAGCTGGTCTTACCATAAATGTGAAAAAAAGCAAATTCTGTATATGTGAGGTAAAATACTTAGGTTTTGTTGTAGGAAACGGTACTCTCTGCACTGATACCGACAAGGTTTCTTCGATGTTGAATTTCCCAGCACCTACGACGGTAAAACAGCTAAGGCGCTTTTTAGGCATGGTAGGGTGGTACCGACGATTAGTCGACAATTTCGCTGCTTTAACTGTACCACAAACAAACTTGCTTAAGGAAGGTAAATTCCAATGGAATGAAGAGGCCCAATATGCTTTTGATGCGTTGAAGAAAAAATTGGCAAGTGCCCCAGTGTTGGCAAACCCTGATTACAAAAAGCCATTCCTGATTCAATGTGATGCCAGCAAATTAGGTGTAGGAGCCGTGTTAGCTCAAGTTAAAGAAAAGGGTGAAGAAGTGCCTATAGCTTACTTCTCGAAAAAGTTAAATAAAGCTCAATCAAACTACAGTGTTACGGAGCTCGAATGCTTGGCCGCAATCTTAGCCATAAAGAAATTCCGAGCATACGTAGAGGGGAAAGAATTTACCGTGATTACCGATCACGCTAGTATGAATTGGCTCATGCGTCAGCCAGACCTCAGTGGTAGATTAGCGAGATGGTCCTTAAAATTACAAGGGTACAAGTTCGAAATTCTACATCGTAGAGGAACGCAAATGTGGTGCCCGATTGTCTCTCTAGACAGAACTTTGAGGATGTATCCGAGTTAGAGTTTCATCCAATCATTGACTTGGAATCCCCCGAATTTGAATCTGACGAGTATCAAAAGTTACGCAGCTATATTCAAGAATATCAGTCTCGTCTGTCTGACTTGCAAATCGACGGCAACAAGGTATATAGACGAACCGAACAACCGGACGGTAATGTGGAACGAGAAAGGTACAACTGGAAGTTATGGCTACCAAAAGGATTAGCAACCAAAGCCATTGAAAATGCCCACAATCCAGCAAACAAATGCCATGGAGGAATAGCCAAGACATTGGAGTGATTACGGTTGAACTTGTATTGGCCAGAAATGACCGTTGATGTCAAAAGATTTATTTCAAGCTGTGATGTGTGCCAGCAAACTAAAGCTCCGAATATGGTTCTTCGACCTCCGATGTCAAATAAGTTTCAAGTTCAAAGGCCATTTGAGCAGTTATATATGGATCTATTAGGCCCATACCCTAGATCAAAAGAAGGAAATATTGGCGTGTTAATCATCGTTGACCACATGACTAAGTTTCCATTTCTGATTCCATTAAAAATATTGTCTTCCGCCGTGATTATAAAATATCTCCGAGAGCAAGTGTTTACAGTATTTGGAACGCCCGAGGTGATTATTAGCGACAATGGAAAGCAGTTTAAATGTACACAATTTAACAACTTTTTGCAGGAAAGACGTATCAAGCACGTCTACACAGCAATCTATAGTCCTCAAGCCAATGCTAGCGAAAGAGTCAATCGTTCAATAATAGCAGTACTTATGTTTCCAAAGAACAAACGAATTGGGACCGCTATATACCCGAAATAGCTGAATATGTACGTAGTTCCTATCATCAGACAATTGGCTTTAGTCCATACTACTCGCTTTTCGGCCAACAAATGGTAACCAATGCTAAAGACTACCAATTAATTAGAAAGTTAGGTTCATTTGAAAGCGAAATGTTAGACACAAGCGACAAGTTAAAGCTCATAAGAGATACCATCGCCAATAACATAACTAAAGCATTCGAATCTTCGGCTAAAAGATATAACTTGCGCAGCTCAGAAACAACATTTAATATTGGTGACGAAGTTTACCGTCGAAATTTTATACAAAGCGATGCATCCAAGAAATTTTGTTATAAATTCGCACCAAAGTTCATAAAGAGCAAAGTTATCGGCAAAAAAGGTAACAATATTTACCACCTAGAAGATAAGGAAACTGGCAGGAAAGATCTACCACAAGAAAGACATAAGAAAGCAAATAATTTAATTCGCAACCCTTTTTAAAACCTTGCCACCGTGCAGCAATGTTTGCGTTGTAATGGGTTGCATACATGATGCATATGAGCATTCATGAAATCCATCTTTCTCTAATTCTCGTAGCTGCCTTGTGAGCTAAATTTTTGCAGTGTAGATATTTCAACTCACATAAATAAATAAAAAAATAATAATAATGAAAATAAAACCTTATTAACCCTATTGTGAACATACTACATTTCCAGTTGCTCTACTACTTTTATTGCGGAGAAAAATAGTAAGAATAGAAAGCGTAATAATATAGGAAGAAGCATAGTTAGCTTTCCTAAATGGAAGAAAAGCGAGAAAACGGGAGATCGAGTCCGACCACGAGTTGAGGCAGACGTCAGCTAGCAACCTATTTAAACTACAAGTGAAATAAGAATTACGGAAGCCCGCAGAGTTTTAAACCGCGTGGTTAAGAAGTGTTTTTTTTTTTTTTAAATTGTGATTGAGACATATGTAAGTCTTGCTGAAATCATCTTTTGGTATAGCTTTTGACCACAGATGCATCGAGCTGTGGAGTAGCATTCCTGCGCCCAACACCAAAAGCCGAAATTTTATATCATCACCAGCGTTGGAGTCACGTGTTTGGGAGGGACGATGTTGCGAAAGCCATGTGGGTAATCCAATTCCTGAAAAAGCTACCGTCTGAAATCTTCAGGAATCTCGTTTTGCAAAGTAGAGAAAAAAATAATAATAATAATAGAAAAACCGAGCAAGCTAAGTTGTCTAATTAATTAAAGTTCTCCGAATTTTCCCTTGCATAATAGCTAGAGAATACCTTTAAATTTGTTTTTAGATTATGCGAAGTTATTAAGACACAGTATAGAGTCAGCTAGATATGTACATACATATGAATTACTGAAAAAAAAATTAATGTATTGCTATTCAAATACTTTCACTAAATTCCTTATCTGGTACATACTTATGTATATATGTACATACGTATATGTACTTGCCTGTAGAAAAACTTGCTATAGTTCGAGCCACACAAATATGTAGGTACAGTTACGTAGAGTTCGACCCAAGAGTGAAGCAGTGTTATGCAGTTCTCGTTGGTGAAGCAAAGGATAAAGTAGAAAAAAAAAATTATATACAAATAAAAAAATCGCCGCGGTTTTCTTTATTTGTAAAACTATAGAAGTTATTAACCGAAAAAAAAATTTAATTCAGAAGAAGAAAGATGTACTAAATGTAAAATAATCAAAAGTTGTTAATAAGTATATATATTAATAGTACTTAAAGTTTTCAAAAAAAAAAATATAGTAATGAAATAATTTGAAAGAAGTGAAAGAAAAAGAAAAAGGATATATACCTAAGTACAGATCAGTCGCGATCTTTTAAAATATACCAACGCATATATGTATAGAGAAAAAGGTGGTTAAAAAAAGGGAGGAGAAATATGGAACCCTAATATAAGTACGAATATTTCGCCTAATTAATACATAGCACAATCGACGTCACAGCAACGAGGGAGCGCTTCACTCCGCCACTATAGAATGTGAGTACTACTAATTTTTATACATACATATACATATATTTATAAAAAAAAAAAAAAACAGTTCAATGTAATATAAAAATTATGCATACATTTATATATATAAAAGAAAAACTACATACTTATTACAAACGTAATTATATGCATATTATTACATACATATGTACCTACGTTTTTTTTTTTTGCATTGGCCACCTAATGAATTATAACAAGTAAGAGCAGCGCTGTCTTCGGCTATGCCGAAGGCTTCATACCTTTCATGAACATCTGCAAATTTTACTTTGACAGATTACTGCTTTTGAGTACATCTGCATACATCGATAGAGGAGTTACATACCTATATAAAAAATCGCATCTGAACAAACAGAGGTATGGAAGATATACCTTATATTAGCACCAATCTAAGTGATTTTCACTGCTATGTGATCGGTATGTAAACCGACACAATTTATTGGGTTTAGTTTCCTACATAAAGGAGATATATCGCAAAAACTGGTATCTGAACAATCAGTGCTATAGGAGATAAAGCTTATACAGCATAGATTTTGACGATTTTCTCAGTAGACTTTGTATTATTATTTATAAAATATCTTACGAAATTTATCGGTTTTAGCTGTTCAAATAAAGGAGTTTTACAGTAAAAACCCATATCTGAACAATCAGATGTATGGAAGATATATGTTGTAGTCACCCGATCCTTGTTATTTTCACTGTAAGTATTCTGTTAATAATGAGTGAAAATGGTGCGAAA
>NW_023458568.1:16002436-16006063 GCF_013731165.1 Rhagoletis pomonella | reverse complement strand
CATGTTCGTAGCTGCATAAATGTAGAAGTTATAACGAAAAATCTCATATCTGAACAATCAGTTGTATGGGAGCTATAGGTTATAGTGACCCGATCTTTGTAATTTCCACTGTAAGTATTCTGTTGATAATATGTGCAAGTACTGCAAAATTTCATGTTCCTAGCTGCATAAATGGAGAAGTTATAACGAAAAATCTCATATCTGAACAATCAGTTGTATGGGAGCTATATGTTATAGTGGTCCGATTCTTCCGGTTCCGACAAATGATTAATACATTATAAAAATACACCCACTTACCAAATTTGATCCGGATATCTCGAAAACTGAGAGACTAGATTGCATACAAACAGACAGACAGACGGACAGACGGACAGACGGACAGACGGACAGACGGACAGACGGACAGACGGACAGACGGACATGGATAAATCAACTCAGCTCGACGTTCTGATCAAATAAGTATACATTTTAATGGGTCTATCTCTTTTTGTTCTGGTACTTACAAACATCGGACCAAAGTTATAATACCATTTCATGCTCATGAAAGGTATAAAAAGGGTGTATATACATATCTACATATGTACGTACATAAATATCAATCCGCGTATTATTGCATATTTTTCTTAAGCCTTAATTAGAAGGTAAGAGAGAATTGAGCGCCAAAAAAACATAAGAGTAATCTTTTGTTCTTTTCGGTATGTGCTTGTACATACTTACCAGTGTTGCCGTTTTAGCCCTTTGGTGGCTAAATTTGGCTACCAAATTCTTTTTTTGGCCACAAAAATTTGAAATTGCCCCTAGCCCTTTTTTTGGCCCTTTTCAAAATTTATTCATCATTGACATTCAAATTTTTTTTATGATTTTCATGAATTTAACACTTCGCTCATAAAGCGAACGCCTTTCCTTTAAGGCAAGTAAACATATGTCTATGTATGTTCCTTACGTTTCTGGGCCGTTATCTTATCCGTTAACGATTTAACTATACTTCAAAATAGGTAAGTTGGTGGCCCTTAATATGCTTTATGTGTTACACAAAAAGTTTTTTTGTTGAATAAAATAGTAATACTTTTGAGAGTTCATTGTTTTTCTATACCAGTAATTATAGAAAATGTTTGCGTGTATACTTACATATTTATACTAGCAGTACCCCGGTATGCTTCTCTACACCAAATATTGAAAAACGAATGAAAAGTCCTGGAATTTTTCTAAATGAAAATTTATCATTTGTTTTATTTCAAAATTGTTGATTCTTTATTTTAAATCTTAATCCAACACATTTGGATATACAACATTTTTTGTTTTTCCATCTTGGATATGAATAAATAAACAATTTGGAATGCCAACTCTTAAACAGGCCACGTATAGCTACCAATTCCAGTAATCTACCACAAATATTTCAAGAGATATACCAGATTAAAATTTTTGTTAGTATGGGTGGTGCCACGTCCCCTTTTCCGAATTCGGGGAAACTTAACACAAACCATCTGCATAATAGCCCGACTATGCCCTATAAATTTGGTTGAAATCTTGCACTTATTCTTTATATATAAGATGTGAGGTGCCACGCCCTCTTTTCCAATACTGCCCATTTTTATCCATGAGTATAGAATTATTTTTTATACCTCTATACCAACTTCCAGTACTCTACCACAAATATTTCAAGAGATATACAACAAAAAAATTTTAGTTAGTATGGAAGGTGCCACACCCCCTTTTACGAATTCGGGCAAACTTCACATAAACCATCTGCATGATAGCCTGAATATGCCGTATAAATTTGGTTGAACTCGGTGAAGCCGTTCTCAAGTTATAAGCTCACACCAAAAACGTGTACTTATTTGTATACATAAGATACAAACATATGCCACGCCTCTTTTCCAAATTTGGGCAAACTCCACATAAAATATCTGCATGATGGCCCGAATATGCCTCATAAATTTGGTTGAATTCGGTGAAGCCGTTCTTAAGTTATATTGTCACACCAAAAACGTTCACTTATTTTTATATTTTAGTTAGTATGGGTGGTGCCACGCCCCCTCTTCCGAATTCGGGAAAACTTCGCATAAACCATCTGCATGATAAATCGAATATGGCACATAAATTTGGTTGAATTCGGTGAAGCTGTTCTCAAGTTATGAGGTCACACCAAAAACGTGCACTTATTTTTATATATAAGAGATGTAGGTAAAAAAATTTAGCTACCATTTTTAGCCACAACGACGATTTTTAGCTCTTTTTTAGCCCTTTTTTAGCTGGAATTTAGCTACCACTAAAAATGTTTCGCGGCAACACTGATACTTACATAAAGATTTGCATAGGTACTCCCAACATACATATATATATATATATATTCTTTTCTCTTTCTCTCACTTGCTTAAATTATTCCGTTTGTCCAATAGTTTTAACCTTAAGGCGTTTACCTATAATCGAAATTATATTAACCTATAGAATAGTCAGGAGTAAGAAATTTTTGTGAATAAACGTTGAATTCAAAATGGAGCTCTAAATTTATTTTAATTATGGCCGAAACCATAGGTTAGTTTGTTGTTGGAATTTGCAGGGCTTTCATTTATTATGACATCTTTAAAGGAAAGCCATGGATAGGGAGGGCGAGGCGCAGTTAAAAAAAAAAAAAAAAAATGGCTTATAATTGTTATCATTTTAATTGCACCGAAGACATTTATTTTTTTTTTTTTTACTTCACGTGATTAGGTTTTTTTTTGCTGGTGTTAAAGAATTTTTTTTAAGGATTGGTAAATCGTCGGTCTGCGAGTGTGCACAAATTTTTTTTTGTATGGTTTGCTGGTGTAGGCTCTTCTTGGTGTTGCCCTTATATCGGATATCCACGACATTGGCTGAATCTCCGGGAGCTTTCGAAGCTCAACCTACACCACAGGTACCCCCAATACAGTATTTACTGATTTATCGTAGATTTCGTATTTCTCTAAATTACCGTTGTATGGGATGTGGGCGTGGTTATTGTCCGATTTTAAAAATTTTCAGCCATTTGGTATATTGTACCAAGCCCAACAACCGTGCCGGTATCGCGGTTCCCAAGATATACACGTGTAAGCATAAGTGGGCGTGGCTACGCCCATTTTCCAAAAATTTATAATATTCTTATTTTTCGCCTAAAAATGATTGTAAATGTCCGTTTTGAGTAAATGCTCTTCAGTAGTTACTAAAATATCGCAGTTTTCGTATTTCTGAAAACTACCGTTATATGGTGGTTATTGTCCGATTTTGCCCATTTGCAATACCATCCGTCCTACGCCGAAAATAAGTAGACATACTAAGTTTAAGATATCTCAATTTTTACTCGAGTTATCGTGTGCACAGACGGACGGACGGACGGACAGACAGTCACCGCATAATCGATTTCGTTTTTCATTCTGATCATTAATGTATACATTTGTCTATATCTATCTCGATTCGTTTTGCCTGTTACAAACAACCGTTATATGAACAAAGTTATAATACCCGTGCGCAAGTGCGCTCGGGTATAAATAAAAAACAAGAGTGGTAAACAATCTCACTTTGAAATGGGAGTGCTATTCATATGACCGATGCTGTACTTACGTAAATTTACCATTGAGCACCCGAAATGTATAGTTATGCTGTGATTTT
>NW_023458568.1:16001832-16002336 GCF_013731165.1 Rhagoletis pomonella | reverse complement strand
CGAGCGCACTTGTGCACAAGGGTATTATAACTTTGTTCACATAACGGTTGTTTGTAACAGGCAAAACGAATCGAGATAGATATAGACAAATGTATACATAAATGATCAGAATGAAAAGAGAA
Source organism: Rhagoletis pomonella (assembly GCF_013731165.1). Lineage (NCBI taxonomy): Eukaryota > Metazoa > Arthropoda > Insecta > Diptera > Tephritidae > Rhagoletis > Rhagoletis pomonella. The sequence goes on along the minus strand of NW_023458568.1, from coordinate 16,002,214 downwards.
ATCGATTAAGCGGTGACTGTCTGTCCGTCCGTCCGTCCGTCCGTCCGTCCGTCTGTGCATACGATAACTCGAGTAAAAATTGAGATAACTTAACGAAACTTGGTACGTGCACTTCTTTTGGGCATAGGACGGACGGTATTGAAAATGGGCGAAATCGGACAATAACACACATTGAAATATCAGCCGATCGTTTCAATTTGTTATCCGTTTGTAGCCTGCTTTAGAGATATCGGGACCCACGGGACCCGCGGTACAATTCTGAAAAACGTCGGGATGGGCGGGTTCGGGACTTAAAAATCCAATTTCGGGATGGGCGGGATCGGGATTAAATATTGAGTCCCGTGCCCATCTCTAATCCAAACGTCATGTCTGTTGTTATCAG
>NW_023458568.1:15958717-16001822 GCF_013731165.1 Rhagoletis pomonella | reverse complement strand
AAATTCCGTAGTAAAATAATTGATGAGCCGACCTTTAAATTCAAACAATGTGGTGGCCTACCAGGCGGTTCCAATAAATTCAAAATTCAACTGGATAATTCACTGCGCCATCTTGATTCATTGTACTAACAAGAGAATTATATATTGTCACTTCACCTGGCAATTTTTCTAGAATTTGATAATTGATTGAATTGACATGTAAATTTTTTGGTGCCAGTATTGCGCCTTCTCTCAACCAATCGTCATCCAGGTAATTTTGAGCAACATTTGGAAACACGCGTTCAATCAATTTTTCCTTTCATTGGAGAATTGTACAAAAATTCCTCGGCAATGTAATCAAGCCATTTGTCTTATCGATTCAAACTTTTCCATTTCCGATCTCTAACAATTGCTTCGAGAACCGTTCTTCAGATTGATTATTGTGCAACTGAACACGCATGTTTATATGTAATGTCAATTTTTGCACATATAGAAACAGAGGGGAAGACTTCAAGCATGCATTGATCTCATCTGCCGGTGTTGATCGTGGAATCACGGGCAATGTTTGTCGAAAGTCCCCAAAGCACCACCAAAAAGCTGTTGATTTCCACGTAAATCCTGCATTGTGTTTATTCTCCAAAGTCCAAAATAGAAAGACCGAATATCAATATACACCTTCTTCTTCTTCTTAATTGGCGCTGTAACCGCCTACGCGGTTTTGGCCGCGTCCAAAACAGCACGCCAGTCATTTCTCTTCTGTGCTAACTGACGCAAATTGAAAATGCCAAGTGAAGCCAAGTCCTTCTCCACCTGGTCTTTCCAACGCAGAGGAGGCCTTCCTCTTCCTCTGTTACCAGCATCGCGGCCCGCGTTGAATATTTTCAGAGCAGGAGCGTTTCTGTCCATCCGAACGACATGGCCAAGCCAGCGGAGCCGCTGAATTTTAATTCGCTGCACTATGTCTATATCGTCGTAAAGCTCATACAGCTCATCGTTAAATCGTCTGCGATATTCGCCATCACCAACGCGTAAAGGTCCGTAAATCTTTCGCAGAATCTTTCTCTTGAAAACTCCAAGAGCCGCCTCATCAGATGCTTTCATTGTCCATGCTTCCGCGCTATACACCAGCACAGGCATGATGAGTGACTTATAGAGTGTGATCTTTGTACGACGAGAGAGGACTTTACTTCTCAATTGCCTACTCAGCCCAAAGTAGCACTTGTTGGCAAGAGTGATTCTCCGTTGGATTTCAAGGCTGACATTATTATTGGTGTTAATGCTGGTTCCCAAATAAACGAAGTCGTCTACTTTTTCAAACTTGTAACTGTCAACAGTGACGTGGGTGCCAAGACGCGTATGCTCTGACTGTTTGTGTGATGACAGGAGATACTTCGTTTTGTCCTCGTTCACCACCAGACCCATTCGCTTTGCTTCTCTATCCAATCCCGAGAAGGCAGAACAGACGTAGCCCTTGTTTTTACCGATAATATCGATGTCGTCGGCATACGCCAGCAATTGTACGCTCTTATAAAGTATTGTGCCTGAGCGGTTCAGTTCTGCGGCTCTTATTATCTTCTCCAACATATGATTAAAGAAATCACACGAAAGGGAGTCCCCTTGTCTGAAACCTCGTTTGGTATCAAACGGCTCGGAGAGGTCTTTTCCAATTCTGACGGAGCTGGTGGTATTGCTCAACGTCATTTTACACAGCCGTATTAGTTTCGCGGGGATACCAAATTCAGACATCGCGGCATAAAGGAAACTTCTCTTCGTGCTGTCGAAAGCGGCTTTGAAATCGACAAATAGATGGTGTGTGTCGATCCTATTCTCGCGGGTCTTTTCCAAGATTTGGCGTATTGTGAATACCTGATCTATGGTGGATTTTCCAGGCCTAAAGCCACACTGATAAGGTCCAATCAGCTCGTTGACGGTGGGCTTCAGTCTTTCGCACAATACGCTCGATAAGACCTTGTAACCTATGCTTAGAAGGCTAATTCCGCGGTAGTTGGCGCGTATGGCGGGGTCGCCTTTCTTGTGGATTGGGCAGAGCACACTTAAATTCCAGTCGTCGGGCATGCGTTCATCTGACCATATTCTGCATACGAGCTGATGCATGCACCTCATCAGCTCCTCGCCGCCGTACTTGAATAGCTCGGCTGGCAGGCCGTCAGCTCCAGCAGCTTTGTTGTTTTTCAGCCGCGTAATCGCTATACGTACCTCGTCATAGTCAGGCGGTGGGACAGCTACTCCATCATCATCGACTGGGGACTCGGGTTCGTCTTCCTCACTACTTTCAGCGCTGCTACCATTCAGTAGGTTATAAAAGTGTTCCCTCCACAATTTAAGTATATTCTGGACATCGGTTACCTTCCGTAAGTCGCCTAACCCTCTGGTAGAATTTTCGGGCGTTCTTCCTGCCGGCCAGCATCTCAAGCTCTTCGCACTCACGTATTTCGGCCTCTCTCTTCTTATTGCGGCAAATACGCCTCGCTTCCTTCTTCAGTTCCCTATAACGGTCCCACATGGCTCGCGTTGCGCCCGTTCGCAGCGTGGCCCTGTAGGCGGCATCTTTTTTCTCTGCGGCTTCTTGACATTCCTCATCTTACCAGTTGTTCTTTCGGGCTCGCTGAAATCCAACTACTTCTTCGGCGGCGGAACTTAATGATCGGGAAATGTGGTTCCACTGCTCGCGTACGTCGGATTGTTGAAGAGTGCTCTCAGAGAGCAGGTGTGTGAGTCGAGTGGCGAATAAATTGGCCGTCTGTTGTGATTGCAGCTTTTCGACGTTAAGCTTTCCTTGCATTGTTGGGCGCACATTTTCTGCTGCACAGAGGCGGGTACGTCCAAAACGCTTGAAGCATGCCTTCCGTCTATCACAACATGATCGATTTGGTTTCTTGTTTTTCGATCTGGAGACAGCCATGTAGCTTGGTGGATGTTCTTATGCTGGAACCTAGTACTACATATTACCATATTTCGGGCCCCGGCGAAGTCGATCAGCCTCAGTCCGTTATCGGACGTTTCGTCGTGGAGGCTGAATTTTCCGACAGTGGCGCCAAAGATCCCTTCCTTGTCCACCTTGGCATTAAAATCGCCAAGCACGATTTTGACATCGTGTCGGGGGCAGCGCTCATAAGCACGTTCCAAGCGCTCATAGAAGAGATCCTTGGACGCCTCATCCTTCTCTTCCGTCGGGGCATGGGCGCAGATGAGCGAGATGTTGAAGAATCTAGCTTTGATGCGGATTGTGGCTAGACGTTCGTCCACCGGGGTGAACGCCAGTACTCGGCGACGGAGTCTCTCTCCTACCACGAATCCAACACCGAATTTGCGCTCCTTTACGTGGCAACTGTAGTAGACGTCGCAAGGCTTCACGCTTACTTTACCTTGCCCCGTCCATCGCATTTCTTGGATGGCGGTGATGTCAGCCTTTGTCTTCCCGAGGACATCAACCAGCCGGGCAGAGGCACCTTCCCCATTAAGGGTCCGGATATTCCAGGTGCATACCCTTAAATCATAGTCCTTTATACGTTTGCCGTGGTCGTCATCAGAAAAATGGGGTATCATCTGAGGCTGTTTGTTTCTTTTCATTGGGCGGGGTTTTAACGTGGCGGGACCCAAACCCAGCGCACGCGAAGTTTTACGCCTTCTCACTTTAGCTCGCCCCCAAACGGGTGTTTGGTTGCTACCCAGAGGATACGTGGATATAAATATCCGGACGTTGTGAGCTGCGATTTGAACCGTACGCACAAGAATCGCTTCTAGCCACTCCCAGGTGAATGGCAGTCAAAAGTTTTCCACTTCTGCGCACGGAACCATCCTCCCAATATACACCACCTATTCGATAATACGATGAAATGACAGATATGTTGTGTTGTGGGGACTTTCATTTCATTCTACAAAATCCCTACTGAAAAACTTGCAGCCATGTTTATACTTGACTTATCCGAAGAAAAAATAAACACAGCACATTATAGCAACAATTTTCCACTACGTTTTCAAACTTTTCGTACGAAATGATGCAAAAAATTTGTGAAAAATTATTTAAATAAATTCAATTGATTATTATATTGATTTTTTTGAGCTCAAGGCCGGGTTGAAATAAAACAATCTGTTTTTGTTGTTTTTAAATCGTATATGTTTAAAAACAAAAATCAATTACTAATTGAGAACTATATTGCAGCCATGTTTATACTTGACTTAATTTATCCAAAGAAAAAATAAACACAGCACATCATAGCAACAATTTTTCACTATGTTTTCGATTATTCATGTATCTGCTGTTGTACCATATACGTGGTCTATGAGTATTTAATTATTTCATATGTCTCTATACCAATTTCCAGTAATCTACCACAAATATTTCAAGAGATATACCAGCAAACAATTAGGTTTGATTTACATTTAAGAATGATTTGATATCAAAGTACTTTCTCAAATATCAAAGGTTTGAAAACGATTTGATATCGATTTGAAAATCATAGCATTCTCAATAAAAAGGGGAGTTTATTCTTCATTTGAGAAAATTGTTGTTTCTCAAATGTGCTTCAAACGTTAATTATCAAATGTGCTTCAAACGTTATTTATCAAATTTACATCAAATGTATTTATAAAATTTATTATGTTAAACGAATTTTTTCGTATTAATTTTTATTCGATCAAGAAAAACAAAAAGCAGCAAAAACACAGGTTTAAAACTAAACAATTCAATTAGGTAATTAACAGCTAATACTAGGCACGAAATTCTTTAAGCGTTTAATCTGAAAAATAACATCTAATTGGCTACAAAATGAATATTTAGTTAATTTTTTTTTAGTTGTAATTTTTCTTTTTCAATAGTCTAGTTTTTGCATGCTGGAAAAACGCAATAGAAGTTCGTTCGAACTCTGCGTCTGTCCCGTTGGGGTACTTTGCCGAAAATGAACCTGAAAGAAAACCCTTAAGTATTTGGCGAATTGTTCCTAGTTTTTAAAACAAAATACTTTTCAAAGCCGTTGTTACACTCAATGACCTTGCTGACATTTTGCTATCTGTACCCTTCCAGGATATATGTTGAGCGGCTTCATCTAACAAAATTTTTCGCCATGCATTCTTCACAAATTTTTCTGCGTTTTGTGAAAAAACTAGTGACAAATCAGCCACCTGAAAATTGTATTAATGGTAATTCGTTTTGGTTTTCGTATGAAATTATAGGGATATTTAGACCCAGTTTGTTAGTATCGCAAAACGGCTTTCGCTAAATCTTGCAGCCCTACCAAGCTGGGTCTGAATAGCTTTTATGATAAAATAATACCAGGCTATTAAATTTATTTTGATGTTCTCGAAGACTACTTGGAGCAACGGATTCACTGTCGTCGGAGTCACTGTAATCTGTATGACTGTCTTTGTTGCTGCTGTCAGGGTGAGAAACAAAATCTTCTTCCATCTGCTCATTCTGCCCGCCGATATGTGCGTCTGGAAACTCCATAGCTAGACGAACCGGCTCGCTAACACTCCGCTCGAATAACATATCAACAATTTCCGCACTTTCCCGTTTACATTTTTTTCTATTCATTTTTATTATTAATATAATTATAATTCTTACTTTTTGATATGTGCGCTGTTGTATTTTTTTTTAAAGAAATTGACAATTTCAAATTCTTTACTACAGTAGGCTGAGTAAAATATATCGATTATTGATATACTCAACAGTGCTTTTTTTCAAATGTATCTCAAATTAATCTTAAATGAAATTCAATTGTGGAAATTAAACGTAATTTTCAAATAGCTAAGCATTTCAGAAAAACATTTGAAATCAAATTGAGAAATACAATTTTCTCAAACGTTTCAAACCGTGTTTGCTGGGACCAGATGAAAATTTTTGTTAGTATGGGTGGTGCCACGCCCCTTTTCCGAATTCGGGGAAACTTAACACAAACCATCTGCATAATAGCCCGACTATGTCGTATAAATTTGGTTGAAATCTTGCACTTATTTTTTATATATAAGATGGGAGGTGCCACGCCCTCTTTTCCAATACCGCCCATTTTTCTCCATGAGTATGGAATTATTTGATATACCTCTATACCAATTTCCAGTACTCTACCACAAATATTTCAAGAGACATACAACAAACAAATTTTAGTTAGTATGGGAGGTGCCACACCCCCTTTTACGAATTCGTGCAAACTTCATAAAAACCATCTGCATGATAGTCTGAATATGCCGTATAAATTTGGTTAAATTCGGTGAAGCCATTCTCAAGTTATAAGCTCACACCAAAAACGTGTACTTATTTGTATACATAGGATACATATGCCACGCCCCCTTTTCCAAATTTGGGCAAACTCCACATAAAATGTCTGCATGATGGCCCGAATATGCTATATAAATTTGGTTGAATTCGGTGAAGCCGTTCTCAAGTTATAAGCTAACTCACTAAATTTTATATATAAAATAGAGGCGCCACGCCCCCTTTTCCGAATTCAAGCAAACTTCACATAAACCATCTGCATGATAGCCCGAATATGTCGCATAAATTTGGTTGAATTCGGTGAAGCCGTTCTCAAGTTATATGGTCACACCAAAAACGTTCACTTATTTTTATATTTTAGTTAGTATGGGTGGTGCCACGCCCCCTTTTCCGAATTCGGACAAACTTGGTATAAACCATCTGCATCATAGATCGAATATGCCACATAAATTTGGTTGAATTCAGTTAAGCCGTTCCCAAGTTATGAGGTCACACCAAAAACGTGCACTTATTTTTATATATAAGATATTCAAAATTCTATATATTCTTATTAGATGCCGGAGAGTTTATGTATTACATTTCAATACATTTAATACAATTTAATGCTGAATTATCACAAATAAGCATTCAATATATCACCGTTTTTCTCATTTTTCAAGCGACTTAGTTTAGATTTTTAATTATAAGTAACACAGAAATACCGATACGCAACAAATATAAATTATTTTTAAGAATGTCAGTTTTAGAAAATGAAGGAATAACTGACAAATTATGTTTCTAATTTTAAAGCACAGTTTGCCTCAAAAAGTAAATTATTGCAAAACAAATAGCTCATTAATCATAAAATGAGGTATTTATTATTTACAAAATTGTATGCGTGCTTATTTAATTGTCACTTTGTAGGACATCGCCATGTTAAAAAAGACAGTTGAAAGCATGATGCAATAATACAAGGTGGTATCAGTTGTGGCAGCTCGATTTGACACTGCCTTAGCTCAGTAGAAAAAGAAGAAAAACGGGAAGAAATTAATCCCCATTTGGGGGAAAATATAAAATTTCATATTTTCTTCTAAACAAAATTTGCTTTTTTATAGTATATTCGTAATGAAATGAAATAAAATAAGATAAAATACCTTTTTAAGAAAACAAAATGTGTATACCGAGAAAACATAAAAAAAACATTCAACTATATTATTAGGCAAAGAATTGTTAAAGAACTAACACTGTTTCACCTAAGGCAGTCAATATGGCGGAATTAGAGCGAGAAGCTGCCAACCGATAACACCTTGTAATATTGCATCATGAGTTGAAAGCATTGAGTTGGGATAGATGAAGAACCAGTGCCGTCCCTCTCCGGCTAGCTTAGCGCAAGTTCGGCACCAGTTTGACTTGCTGCAGGGTAAGTTTGTGTACATGTATATATGCACATATCGCACACCGTCTTCAAAAGCGATATGTAGTACAAACGAAATGCAATGGAATTACAGATAGCAACGCTGCTCGTTGATATCAATGCGAATTGTACTGATTGTCAAAAATGATGTTATTTTTGTTCATGTTTTTCATTGTACGTATAATTTTTTAGAGTAGTTTTTGTGCTCCTGCTATCACCTTGAATGAATTTGTCTCGAACTCATATAAGAGGTAGTGTTACAGGAGCAGTGAAATTTTCGCCCCGGTGTTTCTTAAAGAAAGCCATAAACGTAGCGACCAAGGCGAATTTAATAACGTGGTGTTATCGGCGAATCTGAATTTTTGGCCGTGGAGGACATTACTTCAAAATGGAGTGTTTGTTGTAATTCATACCAATGACAATATGAATATCACGTATAATTTGTTAGTATAATTTTTTACTTATATACCGCTAACACCACCTTATTAAATTCGCCGTGGTAGCGGCCGTTGATTCAGCTTGGTGATGTTTTGCTCTAGATTGCACCGTTGTGGGCCTGTTGAATGAGTTTGTGTTTTGGTTGTATGAAAAATCAAAAAAATTTTGATTTTATGGCAAGTTGCACTACTCGTCGCTACATTAATGGCCATGTTGTACAAAGTCATTATATTTTGCGTTTATTTTGTTCTCTAAATAACCCAAAATGGATAACTCAGCCGAAATATGTACGTGCTTTTGTAGCTTTTTATAAATGTAAGCCGAAACTATGAAAAATGAGATTTTATAATGAATGAACGTTTGTGGGCAAAACGTACAACTTGATTTCGGATCGATTTGAACCAACGGTCGCAACATTTAAGGCTTGCATTATGTGAAAATGATGTGTTTGTTGTAATTCATGCTGTCATGCCAATTCATGAAATCATTTCATGCGTTTGAGTATTTATAAACTGAGTGCATGAACACCATTTCATGATTTCCATTATACGCGAAATGGAGTTTATGCACTGAGGTTTTACTCAGATCTATGAAATGATTTCGTGAATTGGACTACGCATAAACGTGATAATTGTGCGTATAATTTGTTAAGTCATTCCATGTTTTTATACTCTTGCTACCACATGAATATATGAATTCGTGATAAGAATATATAAATTCGCCTTGGAAGATAGAAAGTGAGTAAGAAGAAATGCCGAACAAAGGAATTTATCTTTTTTCAACTTAAATAAATGCTTTTTGCAAAAAAAAGTGCGTACGTCACTTAGAGTCTTGGTTATATTGCTCGGGGAGAATCGTAACAAATCGCGGCGAATTCGTAAGGATCTATTGATTGCATCATAAACATTTGCATTTATTTGTTAAACATACAATAGATAATTATGTGACAGTTCACTCCATTTAGTTACTTCCATTACAACCCGATCTAAAGGATGCTAGCAAGGCGAATTAATATAAGGGGATGTTACCGGAAAATAAATAAATAAATTATATATCAGAAAATGAATAAGATGAAATGAAATTAATGTTTAATTTCTAACCAAACCTATGTATGTAACTCAATCGCCTGATGGTTTGCCGGGCCGTAAACATATGTTTACACATCAAATTTCGTGAGTACACCTTTTTTAAGAAGTTTCACTTCTATCATGACTTCATTATCTAAACGCTTTGGCGATAGTGACATGCATTTTTTGAACGCGACAGTGACATCATGAATTTGTATCAGTTTGACATAAAAGAAAAAGAAGAACCTTATCTGTCGCTAGAAAAATATAAATAGATCTAAGCTCGCCACAACCACAGTCGCGGTGTAGCTCTGTAGCCGCCAAATTATTTATCTACATAAGAGCACGTATTAAAATAATTTGACAGCTGTGGTCCGTTGGCCGTCGTTTTGAATGTGTTTCAAGCATTAGCTATGCATCCAGATATATGTATGTTACCGATATACATATAGAGGAGTAAAGAATGCATAATTCTTTGCGAACACTCATTTTGTTTGTCAAAAAAAAAAACTGGTTGTAAATACTTATCATCAATGAGAAGAAATCAGAAAATTTTTTTTCTAAGAAATAATCAACCTTTGAGCAATATTCGGATTTTCTGGTTTTTTCCACGATTTTTGTATAATCAGCCTTATTGCGAGAGTCGTGTCGAATGCAAGTCGTTTTTTCGAGAGTCGAATCGTATCGAAAATTGCATGTCCTTGCCTAAAATTTCCACTCGACTAGTGTATTAAAATGGAAAAACTTGGCAGCACTGCCTATTTTTCGACGATTTTCGTCGTTTACTTATTTCAGCACGACAGTATACGATTCAAATTTACGACTTACGCAATGAGGCTGAATATCTCAAGGTATAAGGGCCACATCGAAAAAAAATTTCCCAGCGTGTTCACTGACCTCGGAAACAGCCGAGGGAATTATTTTAGAACCTTTTATTTTAGAAACTTAAATTCCCCGAGAGATTTTTCGAGCGCACGGATTGAAGAATGACTAATATTAATTGCTTGAGGTGGAGGCACAAAACGTCCATGCCAGACCTCTGAAGTGTTTTGCATCAATTGATGGTTTTTAGCTAAATGCTAAAAAGTCAAGTTCTTCAGAAGAAGAAGCACATTTAATTTTTCCTGGTCCGTCTCATATAGATATTTTATTTAAAAGATTAAATCTAAGGTACCTACTTAGATATTATAAGTATTATAAATACCTAATGATAAATTGATACACGAGGATCACTAAAAAGGCCTTAAAAATAAACAAATTTTGTCGATAGAAATGGTCTTATTGGTTTTCAAGATATCTTTCAGCATGATTTATACACTTTTGCATGCGTTGGTGTATAACTTTTCCCACAGTGAAGTCGGTAACTGAAAAACATATTTTTTGAACTAGTTAACAGCTTCTTCTGGCGATGAAAAGCGTTGTGCACGAAGTTGATCCTTGATGTATGGGAATAAAAAAGCCATTAGTTCGCAAATGTGGGCTCGAATCCGTAACATCCGTTCACGGATCGAAAACCGTATGAGAGAAAATTACGTGATACGCCAGTCGTATAAAGCTGATTGGGATAAAGAGTACGTTCATGTTTGTATTAATCCGAAAAATTTGTTTTTACGTAACGAGTAATACGATATCGTATGTGATATTTCGAGCCCTGGACTCGACGACAGATGACCCCTCAACTTAATGTTTTGAGTACCTAAGAAATCATTTGTTTGAAAGCCCGCTTTAGCTTGATGAAAGACTATTTGTCGTTTTTTGTTATTTTTTCTCCATTCGTCCAACACCGTTGTCAAACAAATAGCATGTACCACTCAGAATGAAGTGTTCTACGTTCCCCTAATATCACTATTGCCACATGACCGCTATAGTGAAGAAACCAGCGACCATTTGTTTCGAAGTGCATCTTTGCGCGAACAAATTTGTTTCTTTTACCTTTTGTTGAAAAATCCTCTTTTTCTGGCTTCTGCAAATAAATATACTTCAGTAACGTCGCCTGTTACAATGTGATTTAACTGTCTGGACATGGCCTGCTTGTATTTTTACAGCGCTTGTATCCACTAATTGACGCGAGCATTTTTTGTTTTAGCAATGGCCACATCATATGGTATACCGCGCGCACATAGCTTTCTAACGGTATAGCGTGAATGCATAGGGCCCCCCAATCTCACAATAGTTGCGTTCAATTTGCTTCACGATTTGCAGGTTTTACAGGATTTACAGGAAAAGCTCTTTTCCCTATTAATAAACCTTACGGAAGGTGGTGACCGGGAACGACTTCCTGTAAAAACCTGCAAACAGGATTTACAAGAAAAGCATCTGGAACGCAACTAATATGTGCCATGACGATCTATATTGCCTATATCGCCCTGCGTACAGTGTTCATGTTTTCTGGCGCACTAACCGATATTAGGCGATCTTCTCAATGTTCACCGTCGAGCGAAGTACGGATGCATTTTACCAATTTTAGACACTGACCTTGATGGTGTTTCCTCACCCTAAGGAGGAATAAGTTCATCCTTTCACTGTTTTGTGGTCATCAACGGCGAAAGTTGTAAGCAATCATCCAACAAAAATCTTTTTTTTTATATTAACCTTTTTTTCTACTTTTAACTTTGAAGTAGCTATAAATCACACAAAAAGCGCTCGTACTGTGAAAATTTCTGAGCACGAGATGATAAAAATTTCCAATTTTACGATGCAAATGCCAGACCGACTCAAATGGCATTAGTGTTCCGGATACTAAAGACTTTTTAATGACCCTCGTATTACGCTTACTTTATTCATCTATTTACCTTACGCCAAATGTGCCATTTTCTGCAATTTTTTCCAGCACACGTACTAGCTGCAAGCGCAAGGCATCACGCCGACGCCGACGTCGCATATTCTCCTGTTTTCTGTCGACTGCTTCGCGTATATAAACTACAAGCTCTTCCATTAAATCCCTGTTAAACATACAAGACAGTACATAAATAGGTATCTAAAATTGGAGGTTTTGAAGGTTAATATACAATGTCATACGCAGGGAACGGATTTTATGGAAATTGCGTTTTTTTTTTGCTAAAGAGATAGAGTACATTCGATTTAGAATGTCCACGATTAAGATTTCCCTGATTACATATATACACATTTGATGTTGCCTTTTTTGCCTTTTCTACCTTTAATTGTAAAGAGCAAGGAAAAAACCCTTATTCCTGATAATATGAAAGTTTAAACGTTCCATATTTAAATTGGGTGCCACTTGTATCAACCCACTCGAGCGCACGTGTAGTACATTCAAGACTTTTCTTCGCGAAAATCGAATGAAAAGGCTGCCAGAAAACTTAAAAAAAAAAAATCTTGTGTTTCAATGTTACTACAATTATAAAGATTAAAGTTTTGTGAGTTAAAAACTCGAAAATTTACAAGTAATTTTTAGCAAAAAAAACGACTTAAAAAAAATAAATATATATATATATATCATGATCCAATGATCGGATCTAAATCAGATTAGTATGGGACCACCTCTGAGAGACTACCTTTCCGATGCAAAAAGAATTATCGAAATCGGTTGACGTGGTCCAAAGTTATGCGGTAACATATATATAAAAAAAAATATTCCGACGAACTGATAACCTCCTCCTTTTTTGGAAGTCGGTAAAAATAGTCAACCATTCAAAGTACAAGTGTTTCATACAATGAAACAAGTTCATAGTTTTTCTCTTTTTACTTGTAAAATAGACATTTCTAAAACAAATGTATTTTTGATTACTTTTCGGTTTTTCTCTTTTTTTAGTGCCTTCTTTTCTAGTGCCTTTTACTGCCTATTTCGTTTTTTTATTTTGCATTTTCTAGCCTATTTGGTTATTTTATTTTGCCTTTTTTATAGGTTTTTAGGTCCTAAAAATCCGTTCCCTGGTCATATGGTTAGGGGTAAATAGTACTAAAAATATGTACGCAGGATTGGTCAGATTGACCATACATTTTTATTAATCCATAAATTTTCGGTTCTTAAAACATTAAATAACGTATTTTTCCAGCCAGATCCGATGATGCCTAGCGATGCCTAGCGAAGCCTAAATTATGTAAGAAAAATCGTAATTTTTAACGCTTATTTATATTACAGTTATCATATTCAACAACTTTATTCATCTTGACGCCGTTTTTTAATTAAAAAAAAAAACAGTGCAGAAAACAACAAGCTCATGGTGAAGTCTAAATAGCAACAAAATAGAGGTCCTGTATTGTAGTTGGATTGACAAATAAAAAAGTGAAAGTCTTAACAACGGTTTACATGGTGAACTTTGCTCAGTGGGTAGACCACTGGCTCTATAAGCCGGAGTCACTAGTACGAATCCCAGTGAACTCGATGAAAAAGCCTCAGGAGGAGGTGTGGTGATCTCCGAAATAGCAGCTCAATAAAACTCTCAAGTAGCACCCTGGTGTATAACTTGGTGTAAATTTGTGAATTTTGGTTTGTGGTTTGCAAAGCTGTGTAGCTGTGCTTTTTTGTGCTCTCATAAAAATTCATATTTTATAAAGTTGTTGACTTTAATAAAGTAAATATTACAATAAAAGTGGTAATAAACGTTTGGTGCACAATTGAAGATATGTAGAATATCATATTTTCCTGTAAATTTTATCAATTTAACTTAATATTCTTAATTGCAAGTGCCGAGTCTTTTGTTTCATATAATATATTGCTGTTGTCAATTGCTTTTGTTTATCTAAAACTAAAATTGTTTTTGTTTGTGCATAATGATTTTGCTCCTTTAGTCATTTCTGCTGTTTCATCCTTGTCACAGCTGTTTGCGTTGTGTTTATTAAGTGTATTTAAAACGGTTCGCTACATAGCATTCAAGTTGTTATATGCCAGCTGATTGCTTTTCTCAGTTTTCTCATACATCGCTTTCAGAACTGTTTTGGATTTTTTGCTTATATACATAAATATCATTTTAAACATGTCGTGCATTTACGCCAATTGCCACGTTAAAAACGACTCCTGTGTGTCATGCTGGCTCTGTGATGGAATTGCCCATATAAAATGTGCTGGTTTGAGCGGTAGGGTGTTAGACGCTATTCATGAGGGAAAGGGTCTTCTCTGGTCTTGTCAAAAATGTAGATCAACCGAAGTTTATTTATTTAAATTCTTTAGGCAGTCCAGAAATGGGTTTTCTGAAATTGGGAAGGATCTGTCGGTACTTGTTGAGAAATTTAAGTATTATGAAAAAATTTTTAAGTCTTTCACATGTCTCGACAACCCTCCACACTCTGAGGATAGCCGAGAAAATAAATGTACATCTAAAAATATTAACGTCAATCATACCGTTGATTTAACAGTGTTGCCATCAACATCTGAAGCTGCACTGTCTAACTTAGTTCTTCCGAATAACTCGGAATCCCGCATATCAGACATCATTACCAAAAAGTTGGTTGTAATTCCTCCGAAAAGATCAATCTTTGTCTCTAGATTTGCTAAGAACACTTCTTCGGATGATATAAAGTCATACATATCGACTAAAATTAAAACTAAAAATGTATTTATTCGTAAATTTAATTTTAAATATGATCGCGATATTTCGTCTTTTAAAATTTATGTAGCTGCCGAAGATTTTGATGCACTACTAAGGGCCGTTTTCTCAAGTAACCTGTAACTTTAAAGCTCACTTTATATTTAAAGGTTACATCAAAATTAATGATTGTGTCTAAAGTAAAGTATTTTATTATCGGTTTTAAATTGGTTTACATCCAAGAAACATACATACGTCAAAAGCGGATAATAGAAATACTTAACTTTGGACATAGCTTTATTTTTAATCCAACTTTTAAATATAGTGAGTTTTAAAGTTAAAGGTTACTTCAGAAAACGGCCCTAAATTATTCAGTTTGGTCAACCGGGGCGTTTGTTTGCGAGTTTCAGTATTAACCTAATAAAAGTAATAACAACGTAGCTAAAATCTCTAGTCTTAATTCTGTTTCAAAAAACTAGCTCGCAAGTCTAATTTAAGTATTTACTATCAAAACGTTAGAGGTTTGATTACCAAATTAACTGACTTATATTCAAAAGGTTTTGACTGCAATTACAATATTATTTCCTTGACTGAAACATCGCTCAAACCTCATATTTTTAATTCCGAAATTCTTCCAAATGAATATCAAATATACAGGAGCGACCGTGAGGGCAGAATCGGTGGAGGTGTTCTTTTTGCGGTGCATTCGTCGATACCATCCGAGGAAGTCAGTGTTCCTGTCATTGAATATACCGAACTTAAATGTATACATGTACAGGCTGGTAAGGGTTATGCTTATTTAGCTCTTTGTTACATCCCTCCTAATTCTGCCGTATCAGTATACTAGCCGGTCACAGATGCGCGAGGCTTCGCCACGCGCCGAATGTATGCATATGTATGTACATTTATGTATTTGGAGAAAGAAATCATATGCCATCATGGCCTTCATTTATTATATACATAAAAAATCTTGTCTAAATCCGTTCAGTAGCGTGGTTAAAATATCTCGCCTTTCATTTATACTACGTATAGAAGGTGGTAATTTTAAATAGATTATAGAAACTTATAGTTTTTGTACATGCGAAGGCCATGCACTTTCATTTGGTAGCTCAGTATTTTATCCAACGGACGGTGAAGATCTTATAGTTTTTAAACAAGTGGCAACCTACTCAAAAAATAATACATTATTTCACATCCAGAGGCTAAGTCTTTCCATTTGACAGTTACGCTGCAGAACTGACGTCTACACTTATTAGAATTGAATATAGTAATTTTCTTAACAGATGGCAACCCTATTAAAATTCTAAATTAAAGAGGTCACTCTCCTATCGATACAGAATATATTTGAGAAAATCTCGTCAAAATCTGTTCAGTAGCTTTCGAGATTACCGCGTACAAAGAATCTCGACTTTCCTTTATACTATGTATAGATGTACATACAAATATTCAAATTAGCGAAGGAGAGAAGAGGAAAGAAATACGTGAAGAGACTAAACAAAAACATCGAAGTAAGCGTATTTTATTTGAATTTTGTGTTTCAAATATTTTTGACTGAACACTTAGGAACAATTATAGTTATATGTATGTATGTATATACAACACATACATATGTAGATACTAAAGTACTTGTACATATGTACGTGAACCTAATGAAATATAAACATCAAAGTAGGCACAGCTGATTTATAAATTCTGTCTCTCACTGAAATCTCATCAAATGTAGCCTATGTACATACATGCTCACATATGCAAACAAAAAAAGCATCAGCTCCTTACGCTTTTTTTAATACAGCACCTACCAAAAAAAAATCTATTTTGAAGAAAGAGCGCCTTCACGTATTATATGTTAGGTATTAATTTTTAAATAGGTGCCAGCCCCATTAAAAAAATAAAAGCTTATCCGGAGACCATATTCTTTCACTTGATACCTCATTTTTAGTCCAATGAACTTTGAAAATCTTATTATTTTTAGAAAGGTGGCAACTCTACTCAAAAAATAATAGATTATTAAACATCTGGAGGCCAAGCCTTTTCACTTCACATCTCACTTTTTGTATGCATACCATGTTCAAATGAAATAGTAATTTGTAAATAGGTGGCAACCCTACTCAAAAAGTAATACATTATTGAACATCTAAGAGCCGAGCCATTTTATTTTACACCTCATTTCTGGTAATCCTACGAAAAGTGCGGGCCTAATAATTTTTTAAACAGGTGGATCCCCTATGGGAACTCAAAGTACTAAAGATAAAATCCCCATCGATACAGATTATACTTAAACAATTTCGTCTAAATCCGTTCAGTGGCGTGGTCAAAATATCTCAACTTTCCTTTATACTAAGTATAGAAAATAGTACGTTTAAATAGGTGGCAACCCTACTTAAAAAGTAACAAAGTTTTTGTACATGCGAAGGCCATGCACTTTCATTTGGTATCTCATTTTGTAACCCAACAAACGGCGAAAATCTTTTAACTTTTTAATAGGTGGCAACCCTACTCAAAAAACTAATACATTATTGCGCATATAGAGGTTAAGTCTTTTCGTTTGAAAGTGACGGTACAGAACTGATGCCTACGCTTATTATTATTGAATATAGTAATTTTACTAACAGGTGGCAACCCTCTTCAAAAAAAAATGTTAGTTCTTTTCACGACGCCAATCCCTTTCATTTGACACCTCATCTTTTGTAATCCAACGAACTGTGCGGATCTTACAGTTTTTGAGACACGTGGCAACCTTATTAAAATTCTAAGTAAAAAAAGATCCCTCTCCTGTCGATACAGAGTAGATTAGAAAATAGTATTTCTGGAGGAAATGGCTGAACTTGCCCTTAAACAAATAAATATGTGTCTAAATAAGCTTCGAAAGGTCTTGGATCTCGTTTACGTTGATGATGTTCCAAAGTCCTCTATTAATCGGTGTGATACCCTAGTTTTGCCAGATGGTGCTAATTTCAGGAAAATTAACAAAGAACTTTCAAATTTATCTTGGCCAATATATAGAGAAGACGTCGAGAGTAGCGTTGAACACTTTAATGATACTGTTTTCAATTTGTTTCGAAAGTATATACCAAAACGTAATATTGTTCATGACGAACCAACACAATTATGGTTCACTAAAAAGCTTAAAAAATTGAAAAATAAAAAGTTACATTATTTTAAACTGTAAAAGAACGGGCTTACACAGTGATTGCATAAAGTATTCGGTTTTGCGGCAAAGCTACTTTCCATTAAATAAGAAATGTTATAAGTCATATTTATGTAAAATTAAAAAGAATTTAATTAACAATCCTAAATAATTTTTTGGTTTCGTAAATTCAAAGCGTACATGGATTTCCGTCCGCTATGCACTATCGCAATACTGTGTCTAGCGACAGCCACCTCATTGCCAACATGTTTGCTCAGTTTTTTAGGTCCAATTATTCGGTAGACTTCTCTACGAGTGGAGACTATCCGTATTAACTTAGTACGATTAACTCAGCTTTTATTCCAGTAATTTCTTTCGATGAAGTTTTACACTATTTAAAAGCCTTAAAAGTGTCATTTAGGCCTGGACCTGATCATATTCCGACCTGTTTCCTTAAAAACTGCGCTAAGAATATCTGTGAGCCTTTAACAACTCTATTCAATTTGTCACTAAAACATGGCGTTTTTCCGTCAGCTTGGAAGGAATCTTTCATAATACCACTTCACAAAAACGGCAGCAGGTCTTCTATAGAAAACTATCGAGGCATAGCGAAGCTCTCCGCTATCCCCAAATTATTCGAAGCAATTATTGTTAATCAGCTGACATATTCTATATCTTCTTCAATTTCACAATCTCAACACGGGTTTTCTAAAGGAAAATCTATTATCACTAATATATTGGAGTTTACAACTTATGTCTCAAACGGTTTTAGAGAAAACGCTCATACCGACGTAATATACACCGATTTCAGTAAAGCTTTTGACAAAGTAATATCACTCGTTACTCATAAGTAAACTTGACCTAATCGGCTTTCAGCCCAGTCTTCTTCAATGGATCTCTTCTTACCTCTCTGATAGAATACAAAGAGTTATTTTTAAAAATTGTTCTTCCAACATCATTAAAGTCTCTTCAGGAGTTCCTCAGGGAAGCCATCTTGGTCCGATTCTGTTCCTGATATTCATTAATGATATTTCTTCTATAATAAAATATTCAAAAGTTTTAATGTATGCCGATGATGTGAAACTTTTTAAAACATTGTCCTCTATTGAAGAAAGGTCTTTGTTACAAGCGGATCTAAGCAACGTGGTTAGTTGGTGTAATGCAAATTATATGCAACTTAACCTTAAAAAATGTAAAGTTATGTGTTTCTCTCGAAGGACAGTTCAACCAGCTGTTTATTCAATTTCCAATTATAATCTGGAGCAGGTATCCAATTTTGTCGATCCTGGTATCACAATGGATTCCAAACTCAATTTCAACCTTCATATTAATATTACAGTCAATAAAGCCAAAGGCGTTTTTGCATTTGTAAAGCGATGGTCAAAATAGTGCAAAGAGCCTTATGTTACAAATGCTCTTTTTACCACTTTAGTTAGACCTGTACTAGAATACGGATCTATTGTTTTGAATCCCCGCTCCCAAGTTCATTCAGATAGGATTGAATCAATTCAAAAAAAATTCTTGCTTTTTTGCATTGCGTGATTTTAACTGGGGTTCAGACTACAATCTCCCCCCTTACACTAGTCGTCTAAAGCTCATAAATTTGCCTACACTCGCAAGTCGTAGAGAAATGCTAGGTATAATATTTATCGTAAAATTAATGACAGGCTTGATTAATAGCCCGGCCCTTCTGGCTGAGGTAAATTTTAATGTTCCCTCTCGAGTGTCAAGACACTTGACACTTCTGTTTTTGAAGTCATGCAAAAATAATTTTGAACTAAACGAATCATTCCGTTATTTATGTCAAGATTTTAACTCTCATTCCAGCACGTTTGACATATCGGACTCGATTTTCGCTATAAAGAAAACTATCATTTCCATTATCAATAATTGAAATACTATCTTTAGCATATCCAATCAGCTGATGAATTTGATTCTGTAGCTGAATGGTTTTAGATCTCGACACTTAACAAACTCCTGTTTCCACGACTCGGCACCAAAAAAAAAAAAAAAAAGGTTCCGTACGTCATGCGGACTGCGCCCCTCGAGTCAGTTGGGCGGGAATGGAGGGTAAAACCCGTTGGGATTAATTAATTAATAAATTAGATTTATACCGAAATTCGTAAATTACACCAAGGTGATACTTGAGCTGTTGAAACAACATCTTTATTACTTAATAGATTTCCTATTATTTGGCTATATAGAATTGATCAGATGAACGCATGCCCGAAGCACAGTGCTCCCAGAGCGGGAAAAAATCAAACATTTTGTTGACCCATTTTAAACCAAATAATTTAGTCTGACCCACATCAGTTTTAGGCTTTACTGTCAAAAATACAACTTAAGAGGTATTCAGTTAAATTGTTAATTTTTCCATTTACAATTGCTTAAAAAAACTACAAAAAATAATTTGTAACAAAAATTTGGGTTCTGTAGTTTAGACTCGCTATATTTTAAATGCAAATTTATTTTGTTGAAAATAAAACTACTACTAAAATTTAAAGGAGTTAATCTAAAAATCATCTAAAATCATATTTTTTTATTCCACAAATCAAAAGTATGGTCTTTTAAAAATAAAATAAAAGTGTACTACTTTTTCCACTTTGCGAAATAATAGGGGTATTCACGATCCAGTGCATACTGTCTAGCATGGTGCATAGATAGCATAAATAGCATGATTGGCTAGTTTTGTTATTGTTTGAACACATGAAACAACAAACTCATGCTATTTATGCTATCTGTGCACCATGCTAGACAGTATGCACCGGATCGTGAATACCCCTAATGTGTTTTTTGCAAATGCATCAAATCATTTTTTTATTTCTTGTTAATGCCAACATATCTGCACCATTCGTTCGATTTAAACAAAAAAAATAAAGTGACCTTGCCCCGCAGATTTGCAATAAAAGTGTATTTTTTTGAAAATAGTTGCCAACTGTTAAAAAATTTTATTCAAATTATTTAGTAAGTTAAATGAATTATTAAAATATGGGTATCAATCGAAATTGGTTTTAAAAGGTTGCAGGAGGGATGCCACCTTTTTAGAAAATATAGGAATCAAGGAATTAGGAATATGTATCGCCATATATGTACATATATGGAAGTCAGACGAAGGAGGTTTAAGTAGGTTGTAGCTTCCAAATATTTTAAAGAGGGTCGCTTACTGTATGTAAAGTCGAATTTAATTAAATTATGCAAAATTTATTTATTTTAAATATTAAATTATTTATGTCCAACGAAAAGGTTGCGACATCGTATTTGTTATTTTATGACAATATGTAAATACATACATACATCGCCAATGAGTCATTTGTTTTGATTACATGCATTCCCCCTCATATTACTAGACTCTTAAATTAACTTTATAGTTTCAGGATTCTTTTATTCTTCACTTACTTCTTGCTAAATATGTCAAAGTTTTTCTTTCGTCTGATCAATGCCAGGGTGGGCAAGGAAGGGATCTTTGGAACCACCGTCGGAAAATTCAGCATCCACGACGAAACGTCCGACAACGACTTCGCCGTGGCCGGAAACATGGCAGTATACAGTACAAGGTTCAAGCATAAAAAGATTCATCAAGTCTGTCAAGGCTGTCTCCGGATCGAAAAACGAGAAACCAAATCGATCATGTTGTGATAGACGGAAGGCATGCTTCCAGTGTTTTAGACGTACGTACACTCCGAGGCCCAAACATCTACTCGGACCACTATTTTGTTGCAGCCAAGATACGCACCCGCCTCTGTGCAGCAAAAAATGTGCGGCCAAATATGCAAGGAAAGCTTAAAGTCGAAAATCTGCAATCACAACAGACAGCCACTGCATTCTTCACTCTTCAACAAACCGACATATGCGAGCAGTGGAACCACATCTCCCGCTCATTAAGTACCGCCGCCGAAGAAATAGTCGGATGTAAGCGAGCCCGAAAGAACAACTGATACGATGAGGAGTGTCAGGAAGCTGCAGAAAAAAAATATGCCGCCTACAGGGCCACGCTGAGACCGGCGCAACGCGCGCTATGTGGGACCGCTATAGGGATCTGAAGAGAGAAACGAGACGTATTTGCCGCAATAAGAAGAGATAGGCCGAAATACGTGAGAGCGAAAAGCTTAAAATGATGGCCGACAAGAAGAATGCCCGAAAATTTTACCAGAGAGTTAGGCGATTTACGGAAGGTTTCAAGACGAGGGCGTACTCTTGTAAGAACAACAATGGCGACCTAGTTACCGATGTTCAAAACGTACTTAGATTATGGAGGGAACACTTTTTCATGGTAGCAGCACGGAAAGTTGTGGAGAAGAAGAACCCGAGCACCCAGTCGATGATGACGGTGTCGATGTTCCACCGCCTGACTATGACGAGGTACGAATAGCAATAAGGCAGCTGAAAAACAACAAAGCTGCAAGAGCTGACAGCCCGCCAGCAGAGCTATTCGAGTACGGTGGCGAGGAGTTGATAAGGTACATGCATCAACTCTTATGCCGAATATGGTCAGATGAATATGCCCGACGACTGTAATTTAAGTGTGCTCTGCCCAAGGGATGTCAGTGGCAAAAATTCATCGATGTTTTTTCTCGAATCGATGCATCGATATTTGTCGATGCATTGGAGGGCGTACATCGATGCATCGATACGCATAGAGTTTTTCTCAACTATGGAAATAAAACATTAAGAACCTTTTTCGATGTGTAGTTTTATAGCTCATACAATTTTTCGTATAACCAAGTCAACCCAAGAAAAAATATTAAACATTAAAGCAGCTGAAACTTGCACTTTATTATACTAACATTTTATGAACTATAAAACTGCATCTTCCTCTCTATGAACTTCAGAAAAAGCGATGTTTGGCCATTTGATGTACTGGAGATGTCAGTTTACAGAAAACATCGATGCCTCGATACATCGACTATTTATTAGGGCTGTGCGATTATTCGATTACTCGAGCAAGTTGGGTAATCAATTATTCGGTTAGTCAATTACTGGAGTAATCAAGATTTTGATTACTCAAAACGATGATTAATCGAGTTACTTGAAATATGATTACTCAAAAAAATTATTTTGCTCGTTAAAAGAGTTTACTTTGGAAAATGCTTATTTTCTTTTTTACATTCTGTGTATGAAAAAATTTTTCGTTTAAATTTTTTAAAACAGAAACGTTGTTTTCAAAGTATCAAGGAACTTTAACTACTTTATACATATGTAAAGAGTTGAAATGTTGATTACTCATTTTACTCGAAATTTTGATTAATCATAAAGCAAATTACTCAAATACTTTTGTTTTTGGTTAATCAAAAATCTTGATTACTCGAGTAACTGAACTTTTGAGTAATCATAATTTCCAATTAATCGAATAATTGAGTTATTTACTTTATGATTAATTAAAATTTTGAGTAATCAATTAATCGCACAGCCCTACTATTTATACATCGAATGGAAAATTTTCGAAGCATCGAAGCAAAACATCGATATTTTCGATGCATCGATGTTTTTTTGCCATCCCTACTCTGCCCACAAGAAAGGCGACCCCGCCATTAGCGCCAACTACCGCGGGATCAGTCTTCTAAGCATAGGGTACGAGGTCCTATCGAGCTTTAGGCCTGTCAAATCCACCATAGACCAAGTATTCACAATACGCTAATTCTTGGAAAAGACCCGCTGTCGACTTTAAAGCCGCTTTCGACAGCACTAAAAGGAGTTGGCTATACGCGCTATGTCCCGATTTGGCATCCCCGCGTTGTGTAAAATGACGTTGAGAAATACCATCAGCTCCGTCAGAATTGGGAACGACCTCTCCGAGCCGTTCGCCACAAAACGGGGTTTCAGACAGGGCTACTCGCTTTCATGTGATTTCTTTAATCTGAAGTTGAAGAAGATAATAAGAGCTGCAGAACTGAACCGCTCAGGAACAATTTACTACAAGAGCGTACAAGAGCGGTAACAAAAACCGCGAAGTGGTCTGGTGGTAAACGAGGACAAGACGATGCATCTCCTGTCATCAAACAAACATTCAGCACATTCGCGCCTTGGCACCCACGTCACTGTTGACAGTTATAATTTCGAGAAAGTAGAGAATTTCGTTTACTTGGGAACCAGTATTAACACCGATAATAATGTCAGCATTGACATCCAACGCACAATCACTCTTGCCAACAAGTGCTACTTTGGACTGAGTAGGCAATTTAGGAGTAAAGTCCTCCCTCGACGTACGAAACCACACTCTGTACGCCACTAATCATGCCCGTGCTGGTGTATGGCGCAGAAACATGGACAATGACAACATTACGCAAACGTCAAGCTGTGAAGCTGTGTTTTTCTGTGATCTGTTTAAATTTTGTGTTTGATAAAGCTGTTTACGCTTATTAAAGTAAAAAATTTAAAAAAGTGTTAATAAACTTCTGGTGCACAATTTAAAGATAAGTAAAACATCAAAATTTCCCGTAAATTTGATTAATTTAACTTGATATTCTTAATTGCATGTGCCGAGTATTTTGTTTCATATAATATATTGTTGTTGTACAATTGTTTTTGTTTGTGCACATTGATTTTGCCCTTTTTGTCTTTTTGTCATTTCTGCTGTTTCATCTTTGTCACAGCTGTTTGCGTTGTGTTTATTAGGTGTCAAATATACAGTGCATCTAAAACTGTTCGCTAACTGATATTTACCAGCTGATTGGTTCACTGATTAATACATCGTTTTCAAAACCGTTTTTGCTTTTTTGCTTCTAAAACCTAAAAATTAATATAATTTTAAACATGTCGTGTATTTACACCTATTGCCACGTTAAAAGCGACTCCTATGTGTCATACTGGCTCTGCGATGGGATTGCCCATATAAAATGTGCTGGTTTGAGCGGTAGAGTTTTAGACGCTATTAACGAGGGTAAGGGTCTTCGTTGGTCTTGTCAAAAATGCAGATCAACCGAAGTTGATTTATTTAAATTCTTCAGGCAGTCCACAAATGGTTTTTCTGAGATCGGGAAGGATCTGTCGGCGCTTGTTGAGAAATTTAAGCATTACGAAAAAATGTTTAGGTCTTTCACTTGTCTCGACGACCCTCCACACTCTGAGGATAGCCGAGAAAATAAAGGTGGGCATGTTATTAGTCCACCTAAAAAGACAGCCACGGATTCTAGTAAAAAAAATCCTCCATCCCAGTCCTTAGAACTTATTAATTTATCTTCTCCATGCCCTCAGGCATTGGAGCCTCCGATTTCTAAAGCCATATCCACTAGGTCTACTTCTAAAAATAGTCAAACCGTTGATTTAACAGTGTTGCCATCAACATCTCAAACTCCACTGTCTAACTTAGTTCCTCCGAATAATTCGGAGCCCCGCACATCAGACATCATTACCAAAAAGTTGGTTGTAATTCCTCCGAGAAGATCAATCTTTGTCTCTAGATTTGCTAAAGATACTTCTTCGGATGATATAAAGTCATACATATCGACTAAAATTAGAACTAAAGATGAATTTATTCGTAAATTTAATTTTAAATACGATCGCGATATTTCATCTTTTAAAATTGATGTAGCTTCCGAAGATTTTGATTCACTACTAAATAGTTCATTTTGGCCGACCGGGGCGTTTGTTCGCGAGTTTGAGTATAAACCTAATAAAAGTAATAATAACGTAGCTAAAATTTCTAATCTTAATTCGGATTCAAAAAACTAACTCGCAAGTCTAATTTAAGTATTTACTATCAAAACGTTAGAGGTTTGAATACCAAATTAACTGACTTATATTTAAAAGGTTTTGACTGCAATTATAATATTATTTCCTTGACCGAAACATGGCTCAAACCTCATATTTTTAATTCCGAAATTCTTCCAAATGAATATCAAATATACAGGAGTGACCGCGTGGGCAGAATCGGCGGTGGTGTTCTTTTTGCGGTGCATTCATCGATACCATCCGAGGAAGTTAGTCTTCCTGTCATTGAATATACCGAATTTAAATGTATTTAAATGTATACGTGTACAGGCTGGAAAGACTTATATTTATTTAGCTCTTTGCTACATCCCTCCTAATTCTGCCGTATCGGTATATATGCAGCTAGTTTCTTTACTTGAGACCGTAAATGCAATGCTTACGGCATCCGATTCTAAGTATGATTGTTTTGGGCGATTTAAATCTGCCACATATTTCATGGAACATCATTGACACCGATGTTGTACCAGTTTCATCTAGAGATAGTTACAATGTATTTCTGGAGGAAATGGCTGAACTTTGCCTCAAACAAATAAATATATGTCCAAATAAGTTTGGAAAGGTCTTGGATCTCGTTTACGTTGATGATGTTCCGAAGGCCTCTATTAATCGGTGTGATCCCCTAGTTTTGCCGGAAGATGCATACCATCCTGCTCTTGAGTTAAGCTACGAAATCATAAATGAAATACATAATAATAAGTCAAGTTCAAGTACTAGATATGTTTTTGCGAAAGCAAATTTCAGGAAAATTAACAAAGAACTTTCAAAGTTATCTTGGCCAATATATAGAGATGACGTGGAGCGTAGCGTTGAGCACTTTAATGATACTGTTTTCAATTTGTTTCGAAAGTATGTGCCAATACGTAATATTGTTCATGAAGAACCAATACAATTATGGTTCACTAAAGAGCTTAAAAAATTGAAAAATAAAAAGTCGCACTCTTTTAAACTGTATAAAAGAACGGGCTTACACAGTGATTACCTAAGGTACTCAGTTTTGCGGCATAGCTACTTTGCATTAAATAAGAAATGTTATAATTCATATTTATGTAAAATTAAGAAGAATTTAATTAACAATCGTAAATCATTTTATGGTTTCGTAAATTCAAAGCGTAAGGCACATGGTTTTCCGTCCGCTATGCATTATCGCAACACTGTATCTAGCGACAGCCAACTCATTGCCAACATGTTTGCTCGGTTCTTTAGGTCCAATTATTCTGTAGACTTCCCTATAAGTGGAGACTATCCGTACGAGCTTTGTCCAATCAACTCTGCTTATATTCCAGTAATATCTTCCGATGAAGTTTTACACTCTTTAAAAACCTTAAAAGCGTCATTTAGGCCTGGACCTGATCATATTCCGACCTGTTTTCTTAAAAACTGCGCTGAGAACATCTGCGAGCCTTTAACAACTCTATTCAATTTGTCACTTAAACATGGCGTTTTTCCGTCAGCCTGGAAGGAGTCTTTCATAATACCACTTCACAAAAACGGCAGCAGGTCGTCTATAGAAAACTTTCGAGGCATAGCGAAACTCTCCGCTATCCCCAAATTATTCGAAGCAATTATTGTTAACCAGCTGACATATTCTATATCTTCTTCAATTACACAATCTCAACACGGGTTTTCTAAAGGAAAATCTACTATGACTAATTTATTGGAGTTTACAACTCATGTCTCAAACGGTTTTAGAGAATACGCTCATACCGACGTAATTTACACCGATTTCAGTAAAGCTTTTGACAAAGTATGTCCCTCGTTACTCATCCGTAAACTCGACCTAATCGGCTTTCAGCCCAGTCTTCTTCAATGGATCTCATCTTACCTCTCTGATAGAACACAAAGAGTTATTGTTAATAATTGTTCTTCCAACATCATTAAAGTTTCTTCAGGAGTTCCTCAGGGAAGCCACCTTGGTCCGATTCTGTTCCTGATATTCATTAATGATATTTCTTCTATAATAAAACATTCAAAAATTTTAATGTATGCCGATGATGTGAAACTTTTTAAAACATTGTCCTCTATCGAAGAAAGGTCTTTGTTACAAGCGGATCTGAACAACGTGGTTAGTTGGTGTAATACAAACTATATGCCACTAAACCTTCAAAAATGTAAAGTTATGTGTTTCTCTCGGAGGGCTGTTCAACCAGCTGTTTATTCAATATCAAATTATATTCTGGAGCAGGTATCCAATTTTGTCGATCTTGGCATCACAATGGATTCCAAACTGAATTTCAACCATCATATTAATGTTACAGTCAATAAAGCCAAAGGCGTTTTTGCATTTGTAAGGCGATGGTCAAAAGAGTTCAAAGATCCTTATGTTACAAAAGCTCTTTTTACCAGTTTAGTTAGACCTATACTAGAATACGGATCTATTGTTTGGAATCCCCGCTACCAAGTTCATTCAGAAAGGATTGAATCAATTCAAAAACAATTCTTGCTTTTTGCATTGCGTAATTTTAACTGGGATTCAGATTACAATCTCCCCCCTTACACAAGTCGTCTAAAGCTCATAAATTTGCCTACACTCGCAAGTCGTAGAGAAATGCTGGGTATAATATTTATCGTAAAATTAATGACAGGCTTGATTAATAGCCCGGCCCTCCTGGCTGAGGTAAATTTTAATGTTCCTTCTCGAATGTCAAGACACTTTCGACCTCTATTTTTAAAGCCATGCAAAACTAATTTTGAACTAAACGAATCATTCCGTGGTTTATGTCAAGATTTTAACTGTCATTCCAGCACGTTTGACGTATCGGACTCGATTTTTACTATAAAGAAAACTATTATTTCCACTCTCAATAATTGAAATACTATCTTTAGCATATCCAATCAGCTGATGAATTTGATTCTGTAGCTGAATAGTTTTAGATCTCGACACTTAACAAACTCATGTTTCCACTACTCGGCACGAAAAAACTAAAAAAAAAAAAAAGGTTCCGTACGTCATCCGGACTGCGCCCCTCGTGTCGGTTGGGCGGGAATGGAGGGTAAAAAGCCGTTGGGATTAATTAATTAATCCGATGAGACGGCTCTTGGAGTATTCGAGGGTAAGATTTTGCGGAAGATTTACTGGCCTTTACGCGTTGGCGACAACGAGTACTGCAGACGATGAGCTGTATGAGCTTTACAACGACATGGACATAGTCGTGGGGCGATTCCCCGCTTTGCAGGGAGTTTGAGTTTGCGTGGGGAATCGGGGAATGGACCGTTTTTTTGTGAGGAATTTCAGTTAACGTGGGGAATTCGGTGATGGTTTTTTTGTGAGGAATCAGGTGTGACTATTTTTTTTTCTTTTTTGCTTCATTAATTTCATAATGAGTTAAAAAAGTTGCATAAGAAATACAACTGCAACTAA
This sequence comes from Rhagoletis pomonella, assembly GCF_013731165.1. Taxonomy (NCBI): domain Eukaryota; kingdom Metazoa; phylum Arthropoda; class Insecta; order Diptera; family Tephritidae; genus Rhagoletis; species Rhagoletis pomonella. The sequence goes on along the minus strand of NW_023458568.1, from coordinate 15,973,035 downwards.
AAGAACTGCTTTTGCATCCCTGCCAATTGTGCAAATAACCGTTGATATATTAGAATTTCCTTTGTCGCATTTGCTTTCCTATAGTGAATAAAACAATTTATGTTTATATGGAAGAAAACCGCAACACCAAACAAAATTCTAAAAGTAAAATTTTTAGCCACTTGAAACTTGCTTTTTTATTATACTAGAACTGAGTGTGCTACAATACTGCATAACCAAAATCTTTCTAGGGAATTGAATTAAAAAAGCTCGAACATTTTACGAAAGTTTCTTATTGCACAAAGTTTGAAACTTGGATTTAAGCGGTTTTATTGGAGAATAAACTATATTTTTATAAAAAATAACTCAAATTAAATAACAAAAAAAAAGTAATAATTTTGAAAACTTTTCAAAATTTGGTGCGAGTAAATTTTTTCGACCACTGTATGTATATAAGTATTATATGTAAATCTTTTATTCTTTATTTGTTAACTTACTTTACAAAAGTTTGGCTTGATTTATGGGTACATAAATAAATTACATTTAGATATAAAATAAACAAAAAGACCAACAAAATATCAAAATAAAATTTTTTTAATAAGGAGATATATGGGGAGTTTTACGAAATTTCGGACAAAATCGGGGAATTTCATAGTCGAAATCAGAGAGTTCTCAAAAATGAGTTGGCTACCCTGATACAGCGGCTCCGCCGGCTTGGCCATGTCGTTCGAAGGGACACCGACGGTCCAGCTCTGAAAGTATTCAGCTCAGAACCCGCTGGTGGTAGCAGAGGAGGAGGGAGGCCTTCACTGCGATGGAAATACCAGGTGGAGCAGGATTTGGCTTCACTTGGCATTTCCAATTGTCGCCAGTTGGCACAGAAGAGAAACGACTGGCGTGCTTTGTTGAACACAGCCGAAATTGCTTAGGCGGTTACAGCGCAAAATAAGAAGAAAAAGGCACCCATGTTAGGTTACCTAATTCCCTCAAGTAAATAAATTTAATTTTTTAAACAGGTTGCAATCCTTCTACATGTAGTTTAGCAGTAAAGCATGTCTAAAAAGATTTCGATCGTTACACATATTGTAATATCTAACTCAATTAACTTTTAAATTTCACCTTTCCAAAAAAAATCTACCGGCCAAGCTCGGTAACCGGATACCTTACATATGTAAATTGAATAAACTATGTGTTTATACCCAAGTAAATGTTACAAGAACCCGAATTTTCAACTTTAAACTGGATTTACAGTGAAAGTATGGAAGTTATAAAAAAAGAACAAATAACAAAAACAAATAAAAAAAGAATATTAATGAATTCGGCGCCCTTAAGTTCACTAAGAAACAAATTTTCATTTAAATCCGTACTTTATTCTATTATTTCCCACATTTTATATGGAAGGGAAACACTGTGCGATGACTGGAATTTAGGTGAGTTCTGCTCAATTCGTAAGAAAAGCCACCACGCCATACACGACAACTACCGTTGGCTACGAAAAAATTCCGTTTCGTAGTATATCTATTTAAAAAGAAAGTATTTTTTGCAGTACGAGTATTCGTTATTTTTTGAAACAGGTTTTTAATAAAATAAAGGAACTCCTTGGTACTATGTCTACCTGATGCGGTCTAACGAAAGCCATGTAAATCCGAATTTTTTGCTTTGTAAAAACGACGAAACTAATATATGTGGCTGTGTAAAATGACGTTTAGCAGTACCACCAGCTTCATCAGAATTTGAAAAGACCTCTCCGAATTACTTAACTAATAGAAAAATAACTGTTTTTAACTATTGCATCTTTAGTATCAAAAAAAATATTTCTCCGAATGAATGTATCGATTCAACGACAGACTACACCGATCTTTAATAATATACATAAATCCTTAATATACAGTGGCGAAAATATAAATACGGAAGAGGTATTTTATGAAAGTGTATCTCATTATCTAACAAAAACCATCTAAGTCAAAATTTCAAACTTTTTAATTAGATTTCTTAGAAACTATCTGAGTATGCAGTAGCCCGCTGAATTTTAGTCAAGCAATGTGCCGTTGATTTTTGGCAATTTGTTTGTAGGAGGTGTTAGTCATTTCTCCAATTGTCCAACATACTTTGTATGGGAGAAAATGCGCGAACAAAAAATTGCCAAAAATTATTTACATTCTCGCCACCGTATGTATGTATGTACATAAATAGTTTTACTTCATGCCACCTTAAAGGTGAGCGTGCATACTACATATTTTTTCTTCTGACATATACTACGTTTATACGCACAGAATAATCGACTTAATTGAAAGCGGATTGACACCGTACACATTTCGCTCTAGTGTTTATACTTACGGCTTTATATCGACATCAAAGTAACCGTCTTCAAAAGCAAACAAAATAAGCTGTTTTCATTTGACATTTTATAAGTTAACATAATGGAAAGTGATAAAAATCTAGTTTTATTCGGCATTATAAAATCGTGGCAAAGAAAAAGAACGATTATTATTAATCAGCTTTTAAATACTGATGCGATCATTTGGAATTTGAGCGGAACAGCTGATCTCCAATTCGCTTTGAGTGAGAGCGGTGTTTATACACTCTTTCTAACTGTCTGGAGAAATCAACTACCGATTTGAAATGGAGTGTGAGCCAAAACACTTCGCTCTTTCAAAGCGAATTGAAATTCAGTTTATACATATGTTTTGAATCGTGGCGAAATGAATTAAAGCGACTTATGCATGCGCATAAACGTAGTATCTGTCTGGAGAAATAAACTACCGATTTGAAATGGAGTGTGAGCCAAAACACTTCGCTCTTTCAAAGCGAATTGAAATTCAGTTTATACATATGTTTTGAATCGCGGCGAAATGAATTAAAGCGACTTATGCATGCGTATAAACGTAGTAATAGTGTACTTTTATACGGAGCTTATAAAATGAAATTTTACTCACTTCAGGGCTTCATGATTTATCATTCCAAGTGCATTTACGGCCGCATCGCGAACGTCAACTACCTCACAGCGTAGCAGAGGCACAACCAGCTTGTAAAGTGCTTGGGGCGAAGCGGAACCCATAACAGATTTATCACTTCGATCGGCATTCAAAGAGTCGGGTGATGAGCTAAAAGAGTACGTGTAAAAAAAGCATTATTTGAAATATTAACTGAAAATAGTATGTATATATATTCATTAAATTAATTTTTTCCCTTATTTGCTTCAAAATAAGTTTTTTTTTATTGTTGCCAAAGGAGAACTTTTAAAAGCTTGTTTATATTTTCTCTTTTACTTCTTGAGCAAATTGCAATAGTTACTAAAGTCTACTAGAAGGCAGAAATCAATCAACAATTTTTGCTACTAAATACTTAATGCTCAGCTGTTTCGATTATTATAAAATAAAAATATTTTCATAGCTTAGGAAAAGTAAGATATAAATACAAAATTAAAAATTACAATATTAAGTTGTGCGATAGCAAAAGGAAGCCGTGAGTGAGGAAGCAATACGGGTTTTTACTACATACATATGTATAACTAATACTAGCAAACTATTTTTAAGGGGTGCATAACCGTATAAACAAAAAAAATTGCTTTGTTACTTATCAAAACAAATAATTAAAATTAAAAGAAATATTAAGATAAATGGTGAAAATTGTCATTATGTGAGTGTCGTAAAGTTATGATAAGCACTATATGTATTTATGTCGAATCCAACTTTCTGATACTACTTTTTGTCAATTTTCGTGGTGCACGTACAAAATTTCACATTAAACTGTGTAACCAGACATTTGCATGCGCATAAAAATATTAATGACTTGAAAAATATACTAAAAATTTAAAACATTAACATAACCGTTCTTAATAATTTTTATTATAAGAGCGTTTACGAAAACATCTGTATTCAACGTTTAAAATAAATTAATAAGTCCCGGCTTAATTAGTGTTACCCCGATGTACTACTGTAGTAGTACATGTAGTACTACTCAGGGATGGGCGTAATCAGGAAAATGAATAATTGAATAAAAAATAAATAAGAATAAGTTTTCATTCATCATTTCAACATTTTTGAATAACGAATAAATTTTTATTCTTCATTCAAGCACTTACGAATGATGAATAAATTTTCATTCATCATTCAAGTAATTTCAAATAAAGAAAAATTTTTTATTCTTCATTCAAGCACTTTCGAATGTGCGTATGCAGACTTTTTAAGCCCAATCTGTTTTGTCATCTGAGGAGACTTTTTGCAAAAAAAAAAATACTCCATTTTTGGAGGTATTTTCAAATCGGTCCAGCTCGCTTAAATCTTAATATTTTTCCGAAATATTTTGGTGGACGTCTTAAAATATAATAGATTTTGTAATCCCGGCGGAAAAACCGAAACTTTTTTGGTGCAGTATATAGATAATTAAATAAGTACATACTTATGTTCATGCTTATTTACATACATATGTAAATTTTGATATTATATTTTCCAATATTTCCTACACAATAAATATGTATATACGACATGAACATTTACCATGATGGTCGTTCCCAAACTTTATTTACCGCTGCACCCCTACTCATCAAATGTCTACGAAAACAAGAAAACACAATGCAAACTTTATGCTCCTTTAGCTTTAATGTGAGGACTGAAATTGTTTTGATGATTGCGTTATTTCCTTTCAGTTTATTGAGAGCTTTGACAATTTTACCCTGAAATCATTTGACGCTGACTTCACAAAAATGAGAAGGTTATTAATTCGTCGGAATATTTTTTTATTACTATTTTTATTTTTTTTATGTTTCCGCATAACTTTGGACCACGTTAACCGATTACTATAACTCTTTTCTTAGAAGAAAGGTGTTACCTCACAGGCGGTCCCATTCTAATTTGGTTTAAATCCGATGATTCGATCATGAAGAGATAACCGATATCTTAAATTTGTATATGAGAATTAAAGTCGGTTTTGTTTTTTGCTTAAAAATTATTTGTTCATGTAAGCATTTGTTGAAAATGCAGTCTCATATAGAAATGTAAAAGTAAAAGTCACTTGAATTTTTAATGCAATCTTGCCAACAGCAGTGTTTTCTACATACACTTGCATCCAGAACTCTCTTGGCTCCCTTCGTAGTATTTAATATTCAAAGTGCGGTCGTCACTGATGTCCAAAAGGTTTTCAAAAGCTTAATTTGTCATCCCAGTAGGTATACTTTTCGGGTCACATGAAAACGGGTTTGTTATCCAGCTGAAGACATCCTCAGAGTCCATGTTGGGAAAATATTCGACAATGGTTTTTCTAAACCGCTAATGCGCGTTAAAGCCAAGAAAATAACTTTTACAGCCAATTTCACGAAAGCAATTTAAGTGAAAAATGATTTTAATTTTTGGAATGTTATATAGAAATTGACAGAAAATAAAAAATCATTTTCCGTTTAAATTGCTGGTGAAACGGGCTGTTATCAATTTTCTTGGCGTTAACTTCGAAGTTACATGCGTTTTTCTGATTTACTTTGTTTACTTATGGGGGTTTCATGCAAATTGCTAGAAATTCTAAAATATAAATGTCACCAATAAAAAATCTCGACGAGCTAGAAAAAAACCAAAGATGTATTTTAATTTCACAGGCCTCTGTTATCTTCGCAGCGTCATCTAATACGGGTTTTAAATCCAGTGGCGGCATCTTTCTAGTCGCCAAGGAATACCGAGGGATCATACAGAGACTTCTCGTTGCGTTTTCTACCTCTTGCTTCATCCTAGACATCGCTCCTTTCGTTTTTCCAACCACTGCAAATATCCGCACACTTGCTCCATTTCAAACCATTTTTCTGTACAAATTTGTCGATAGCTTTAAAAATTTCGTCGCCAGTGGTGTAAGTCTCAAGTACTTCGCTCATCAAAAGTTATTCTTCGATTTGCATTCCGAATGGGTACCTCACTAACAGGAGAAGAACATAAGTCCCACTACGTCGGTACTTTCGGCAAGTTGCAAACAAAAAAATTCACAAGTTTTCAAACTTTTTATAAGTTCGTTCTCGACTGCCTCTAAAATCGTGTTAATTCGCTCTTTCACGGTGATTGTTAAGTTCCAAAGAATAAGTAACATATACACGTGCGCGAAGCTGCTGCTGCTGTCACGAGAACAGCCCAGCCAGCAAAAAATTCGAAAATTAATCCGAAAACAGTAAGAAAAGTGGATGAAACGCGGGTTAGCTCTACGAAAGTACCGAAAATGGTTGTGAAAAGGGTAAGTTTTCAGCAATTTTTCTGATTCAATTTTTCGTTGACAAAACTTACTGGGGAACTATGCCTAAGAGCCAAATGAGCTGCTAAAGGTAATTTTAATAAAAATCAAATTTTTTTGATTTTCTGGTTGCCATATTGTAGTTTTATCAAACCGTTGCGTTGTGTATGGAAAGTTTAAAGAATTTGCCCGCACCACTGGTATTTCTAGCCCAGGGGTTCTTAAACTTTTAAGATGATGGAACCCTAACTAAACAATTTTCATTTTATGAAACCCCACATCAAATTACTAAAAATCAAAGGCAGTGCAATTTAAATATGAATAAAAACTTTTACTAAAAATAGTATACATACTTTAAAATTTAATGTAAAGAATGAAATTATTTCACTATTATTAATTATTGTATAAAATAGTAGTTCGATATAATGTCTGAAAGCTGTATGCGCATTTCTGGGGTAGCATCCAATTTCGACCTGAATTTGATTTTGTATAAGTGTAAGCTGAAAACCCTGTTGACAGAGTACGTTGTGACAGAAGGAAGCAAAGCTAAGATGGCCTCTTTGGCGGCTTCACGATATTTACTCTTAACACTAACGCAAAACTCTTTCAGAGACACAGATTCAAATGTGTGGATTTTGTACCAAACCTATATTACTACTACCATCCGAAAAATAATCTGACAAAGATTTCAGGTGATTTACCAAGTGCGCAGTAATGATATTTCACATTTCATTTGGCAATTCATCGCGTTCCTTGTAGAAAGTTGTATATGTATAACTCTTTGGCTACAGCGGCCAACAACACATACCGACTAGAAAAAAACAAGCTGTCAAGCGCAAACTCAACGCTCTTATGTAGGTATGGTATTCAGTACGGCAATCATACCAACTATGAGATATACTTGAAAATAGATAATTGCGTCTCGGTCAAGCTGTTTATAGAACTTTTCTTTCTGTGTGCAACTCAAACCGATCGCCGTGCTTATTCATACCAAAATTAATTTCGCGGAACCCCGGTAACTTTTCTACGGAACCCTTGGGTTCCGCGGAACACACTATTTTCTCGATCTCCGAGAAAGGTTGCCGAAATATACATTACATAAACATCTTTGATTTGAACTCATTACTTCCATCTAAAATTGGGGAATACAATACGCTAGATGAAAAAACAATGCTTTCGAACGCGTAAAATCGCTTCGAAAACGATACGATTTTTCTTAGAAAAAAAGACGCTATCAATTTGGAAGGAAAGTATAGTGTGGTCAGAACTGTGTATAGATGCATTTCATGTCACCGCGGCCACCTCTGTGCGCGACCTCTATAGATTTGGATGAAAGTTGAAGAGATGGAAGGTCTAGGTGACATGAATGTACGTGAAGCATATTTTGACGATATGACGTAGGGTTGCCTATTTACACGGGATTTAAATTTTAAGAAAACGTCATGCATACCTTTCTTTAAAGTGCTGTATCTTGGAAACCTTTTAACGCAGCTTAATGAAACAAAATGTATTTCTTCCGTCTTGTTATGAGCTTTAATTGTGCTTTTATTACATTAATGTGCAATGTATAAAAAAAACAAAAAAAAAATTAAGTAAACATTTTTCTTTTTGATTTTTTAGCATTTTTAAAAATTTTTCTTTTTGCATAAAAACATAGTCTATAATGTCAACTTTAAGTACCCAAATGGGCATAATGGGCTACTTATGCATTTGGACTCTAGATCGTCTAACGCTAGAGCATTATGATAAATAGACATTGAAATTTTAAGAAATTGTATATTTTTGAAAGAGGAAAGGTGTGTAAAAAACAAGAACACTATGAATAAATCGTATTAACTTACCTAAAGGTCTGAAATCATGAAAATCCCTTCAAGGAAATTGCAGAATTGAACTTTGTTGCAAGTTCGCATGGGAAATCTGCTTACGACGTGATTGGAGGACATTTTAAGAGACTGGCAGCTAGATCAAGTATTCAACTCCTGATGTTACAACAAATTCGTACACCCGAAGCCCTCTACCAATGGGATGCATGTAAAAAATAACTGCAACTAACTTTTCAGTGGACTTTATTTTGACTATGACTACGTGCCAATTACTTTAATCTTATTTTAAGCTAGTTCAAAAGTTTAAATAACATCAAGTTAGGGAGCTTCATATCCTTATTTAACGAATCTGTAAATCAATAAATAATTTTTTTCTTTTTAGTTCTTATTGTAATAAAAGGGTCTTGTTGTTTTTTTTTTTAAACTATGATTTTATTACTCATTAGGTTAATTTTTTTACACACCTTTCCTTTCCTCCTTGAAGCAATCATTGGAGGTCTAATATCCTTTCGCAATGAGTGTTGTTCATGTTGATGTTTTTGATGTTTCGGTTTCATTGCAAAAGAATATTAGATCTCTAATGATAGCTTCAAGGTTAGTCCTTTAATTAAAACAAGAAAATGGAAAGGTGTGTAAAAAAACCTAATGAGTAATAAAATTATAACTTAAAAAAACCAACAACACGCTTTTATTACTATATGAACTAAAAATAAAAACAATATTTATTGATTTAAAGATTCGTTGAATAAGGATATGAAGTTCCCTAACTTGATGTTATTTAAACTTTTAAACTAGCTTAAAATAAAATTAAAGTAATTGGCACGTAGTCATAGTCGAAATAAAGTCCACTGAAAAGTTAGTTGCAGTTATTTTTACAGGCATCCTATTGGTAGAGGGGTTCGGGTGTACGAATTTGTTGTAACATCAGGAGTTGAATACTTGATCTAGCTGCCAGTCTCTTAAAATGTCCTCCAATCACGTCGTAAGCAGATTTCCCATGCGACCTTGCAACAAAGTTCAATTCTGCCAATTCCCTGAAGGGATTTTCATGATTTCAGACCTTTAGTAAAGTTAATACGATTTATTCATATTGTTTTTGTTTTTTACACACCTTTCCTCTTTCAAAAATATACAATTTCATAAAATTTCAATCTCTATTTATCATATTGCTCTAGCGTTAGACGAACTAGAGTCCAAATGCATAAGTAGCCCATTATGTCCATTTGGGTACTTAAAGTTGACATTATAGACAATGTTTTTATGTAAAAAGAAAAATTTTTAAAAATGCTATAATCAAAAAAAAATCAAAAAATTTTTACTTATTTTTTTTTATACATTGCACATTAATGTAATAAATTCACAATTAAAGCCCATAATAAGACGGAAGAAATACATTTTGTTTCACTAAGCTGCGTTAAAAGGTTTCCAAGATACAGCACTTTAAAGAAAGGTATGTATGACGTTTTCTTAAAATTTAAGTCCCGTGTAAATAGGTAACCCTACGTCATATCGGCAAAATATGCTGCACGTACATTTATGTCACCTAGACCTTCAATATCTTCAACTTTCATCCAAATCTTTAGAGGCCGCGCACAGAGGTGGCCGCGGTGACATGAAATGCCTCTATATACAAATAAGGTACGCGAAGAGCCATTCCCAAAATGTAACGTTACTTCAGAAAGAAGTTGTTCAACCCTTCGCCGGTGGTTCCGTAGTACCGTAAAGAAAGACTGATAGGTCTAACATTTTGACACGAACACTTATATATTGAAATTTACACTGAAAGTAATATAGAAAGATTCGCAAAAGGAAAGCGCAAAATAGGGTTTGCAATTTAAATTATTATAATAAAAATTCTGAAGTTAATAAGTTACTTAATTACATCCTTCATTTGACAAATATTGTAAGCAAAAAATAAGTATTTATATACATACATATACATATACATTACTTTAATAAACCCAACGGACATCTTTTTATCTTGTGTTTTTTAACAAAATAGTATAATTGTTTTATTACAGGGGACTCAGTAAATGGACCTTGCACCAAATTTACAAAATGAAACTTCTTAAAAGTAAAATTATATCACACTTTACTTCGCACTTCATAAAAGCTACTCGAACCTCTATTTGTATGAAAAATAAATGGGGTTCAAGAAGGTTGGATGCTTGCACACGGATAAAAATAATTCATAAAATTTTCGTGAACAGCGTTCACAAACCGTTTATGCAGCGCATTCATCAATTTCACTAAAATTATTCAATAGACGTATGAAGAAATACATAAGACTAATGAAGCTTTTAATAAAGCTTATGAACTTATTCAAAAAGTTTGTGAATTATCATTCTAGAGGTGTATTCTCAATTGTTATGAATAGTTTTCGTAAAGCTTATGAAAACGTTCACAAAGTATTCTAAAACTATTCAAAGAAATTATGAAGCAATTCACAAGGGTTATGTATATGCTTGAAAGATTTATGAACAATCGTTCTTAAACCTTGTTTTACCATTTTCTGGAATACTTTTAACAAATTTTACAAAAAAGTTCACATAACCTTAAAACACTATTCAATAAAACTATGAAAAATATGCATAACATTTCTGAATATAAAGTCATAAACTTTTCCTACAAACTTCATTAAATATTTTCATAGAGTATATTACATAGTTCATAAAATTTTGGAATACTATACGTAAAACGTATGAAAAAATTCATAGGACTTATGATACCATTCAAGGAATTTGTGAATCATAATTCATAAACTTTTTCTATAATCCTTACGAATAATTTGCATAAAGTTTATGTACGTGTTCTCAAACTTTCTGAATACGTTCACAAAATGTATGAATGTATTCACAAAGATTCTGAAAACTATTGACAAACATCTACGCATCCATTTTTAACAGTAATGCCAACTTGATTATAACACAAGGCAAAAAGGGAAAATTATTTCAACGAAAATTCTTTTTATTCTATTATATATTGGAATAAATTTCCGTAATCTCTTGTCAAACTTGGATTTTCGACAACGAAAACTATCCCATACATAAATCGTACGAATTTTTTCAGTTTTCGGCTTTTATTAAAGTCAAATCATAATTTTTTCAATATAAAGTATTTAGTATTCTTTATATTTGTGTTCTACGGAAAATTTCGGTTGATATATATTTACGCCATGGACTCGGAAAATATGTATGTATGTGAATGGATGGAATACTTATTTCTAAATTCGATAAGTAGACCCCTATTCTTAAGCTTCGTATTTTCTTTTCTTTTACAAGTTCAGAATAAATGCACCATTAAAAACCAAAAAGTTTATTTTTTGGTCAATAAAAAAAAAACTTAAGTGTTTTTGCACATTTATAAGATATACATATATTTAAATTTTAGCAATGATAATTATCAAATTTTTTACTAAGGACACAAAAGAAAAACATTTTTGCCCGGTTTAGAAATGGCAGTGTTGGCATCACTAATTTGCTGGTTGTTAGAAAAGTGAAGTGTGTTTTTGTGAAAAGTGCAAGTTTTAGTGAAATAAAAAGGTAAAACGTGTGAATAATATTTGACATTACCAATTAAAAATGATTTGCGCACTTTGCCTAAAGGAATATGCAAATATTGACAATTGTGTTGATCACCTAAAAAAAAATAACCTTCTGACCTTAAAAGATAGGTTGAGCTGCCAATTTTGTGACCAAGTTTTCAGTGGAATAAACATTTTAAAAAGACAAGATAATGTCTTTAGTTATTAATAATTTGTTTCCCGCAATCATTAGTTTCGCTGATGATTCACCTTTATTACAAAACCAGCAGGAAATCCTTGAAGACTATGAATTAAAAATTTTACTAAGATCTTGGAATGTTGAACACATGTACACATTTCTTAAGGGTTTGTATGCATATTTGTTTCTATTTATGAACAAACTTATTTTTATTAAATTTTTAATTTTTGAAAGTAATGCTTTTTTTCTATTTTTCTATTTTTCAGAGGAAAATATCGACGTGGAGATATTGAAAATTTTGAAAGTTGACCACTTGAAAGAGGTTTTGCAAACTTTCAAAATTGGTGACCGAATCTTATTTGAATTAAACTTCGAAAACTGAAGAAACCAGATTAATAAACCTTTGCACTTTCACGCTTCCGTTAGTACTGCGTCGCCTAATAGCTCCGCTGATTTTTCCTCAGTAAGATCTAGATCGCCTGCTTCCAGCCCTACCACTGCACAGTGGGGTAATTGATGTCGATATTGCGTATTAATTTAAAAAATTAATTTCAAAATACAAAGAAGTGTTTAGTACCAAATTAAAGTATATAAAATTGTACATCATTGTGTAATCAAATATTTGCCCAAAAATTTACCGTTTTCTTGCAATACACTCTTAACCCTAGAACACACACCCGGGTACAAATGTATCCACTTTCAACTTTGAAGTGTTGTAACTTTTGAACCGCTATACCTCTATACCAGATCGGACCATTGGTTCAGGAGCTTCAGCCTTCCAAACACATTATATACGTAAACACACACCCGGGATACGTTTGTACCCCAATAGTAAAAATCCTCATAATAATAAAAAAAAAAACATTTTTTATACTATTTTTTTATTTTAAAAATTAAAAATATTCATTTCACACATTATATTATTGACTTTTATTATAAAAATTATAAAAATGCATCTTATATCTAAGGAAAATCATGGCAAATAGAGCAATTTGTTGATGTGACCGAATGTTCAAGACACATTGGCTTCTTACATTTGTCGCACAGCTTTCTGGTTTTTCTACGGCGTTTTTCCTCTTGTGCGTAACATAAATAGCAAGATCCGGACACAGGTTTTGGCGTGCGCGCTGCGGCAGATGTTGATGCTGCTGTTGACACCATTGATTCTACCGGTCGGTTGAAATATGCTTCAATAGCAATTTTAGTCGAAAAATTTCGCGTCACTTGACGATTTATGGCTCTGGCTTCAATAATGGGCATACACAATGCTTCAGCCAAGCTGCGCAGGATCTGCTTACGCTTGTTGTTTGTTCTCCAGGGCAACATAGGGTTATTCAAATCGTAGACAATGTAGGCTGCAAGAGCTGTAATGTCCAACATGTTGAAGAACATCGCTAGTGGCCATCGTTTTGTTTGTCTTTGTGTTGGATATTCCGCAAACATTTGGTCCATTCGATCAACACCACCTTTGGTACGATTATAATATTCAATTATTTCAGGTTTCCCACTGTCAGCTATTTCAGCATCATTATGCATGGTCGAAAGCAAAATTACTGCTTTATCTTTTTTGGGAACATAAGAGCACATTGTCGCATTATTTTTGAAGCCAAATGTCGTTGAACCAATTGTCCTGTTTTTGTTCTGCTTCATTTCTTGAGGAATATATGATTTGTTTTTGCGCAAAGTTCCAACGATCGTGAGTTTCCAGGTGAGAAGCAGTTCTGCAACTGGCAAGGTCGTAAACAAATTGTCCATTGTAATGTTTCGGCCACTTCCTTGGTATTTGGCAGACAAATCCTTCACCACTTGTTCGCCTTGGTTCGTTTCCCTACCAGTTTCTGCTTGGCCAGTATATATTTGTCCATGCAGTGGATATGCATTTGTGGCATCGCAAATCCACCAAACCTTGATACCATATTTAGCAGGTTTTGACGGTATGTACTGCGTAAACCGTGTGCGTCCACGGTAAGGAAATAATTGTTCATCAATCGTCAAGCATGAGCTGGGCTTGTAATGTGCAGCAAGATTATTGTTCATCATCGTCCACAACTCACTGATCGGTGCTGCTTTATCAGTTAGTAAGCGTGTTGCACGAGTGTTTTTATCGTCAAATCTTAGGAACCACAATATCGAACAGAAACGGTTGACTCCCATTGTGGCGCGATATAAAGGATAGTTTTTGACGCTCCATAAATCTCGAACATGTTCTCCATTGCTATGGTTCGCACCAGTCATAATAAGTATGCCAAAAAATGCATACAGCTCTGTTATTGACACAGGCGTCCATGACTTAGGAGTTGTGTTTGGATGCGCATTGTTGTAAGCATTATAAGTTTCTTTTGCTAACTTATTTGTGTGGCGCATAATTATATCAGCCATTTCAACGTTCATGAAACATTTGAATGATTGCTCTATTGACAACATTTCAGTGCATCTAGCTGGTCCAGAACGTTCTCTTATAATATTTTGTCTGAGTACCTGACGACTTACATTTGGTTCTTTCATCCACTCAGTACCATCACGTGCAACAAATTTTTCGGCACTATTCATTAAATTAATTTTTTCCCTTATTTGCTTCAAAATAAGTTTT
>NW_023458568.1:15939285-15958617 GCF_013731165.1 Rhagoletis pomonella | reverse complement strand
CCCACTGGGAAAATAGGTAAGCACCTTGCGAGGTAAGCCATGTTTTCTTTCAGTTTTTAGTACCAAAATTGTCATCATGGCCAATGTCATCTACTAGTAAAGGGCAAAATGAACACCTCCGAAGACACATTACGTTGTCAGTTGCAAAATAACGTGCAGCCGAAGTTATTTCCAAGCACCGAACTACTCCGAGCGACTGCTCTGCATTACACGTAACTTACTTTGTAAAGCGGCTCAGAAGTATGTCTGATACCAAATGTACATTCTAAATTCCTACTTACATAAGGCGGCCATGCCTTTGCAAAAGTAAGGGACGTTCGGCAGGGAAATGGTAATGACTGCCAGGTGAAGAGTAAGTTGCTAATAAGGTATTATTACGTGCTCCTAATTCCCACTGGGATGTATATACGACATGAACATTTACCATGATCGTCTACCTCGGGGGTTCCCAAACTTTATTCACCGCGGCACCCTTAAAAAATTCCGCGGCACCCTTAAAAAAAATTCCGCGGCACCCTTAAAAATTCCGCGGCACCCTTAAAAAATTCCGCGGCACCCTCAAAAATTCCGCGGCACCCTTAAAAAATTCCGCGACACCCTTAAAAAATTCTGCGGCACCCTAAAAAAATTCCGCGGCAGCCTTAAAAAATTCCGCGGCACCTTTAAAAAATGTCGTGCACCCTTAAAAAATTCCGCGGCATCCTTAAAAATTTTCGCGGCACCCTTAAAAAATTCCGCGGCACCCCTACTCTTCAAATGTCTACGAAAACAAGAAAACACAATGCAAACTTTATGCTCCTTTAGCTTTAATGTGAGGACTGAAGTTGTTTTGATGATTGCTTTATTTCCTTTCAGTTTATTGGGAGCTTTGACAATTTTACCCTGAAATCATTTGACGCTGACTTCACAAAAAGGAGAAGGTTATCAATTCGTCGGAATATTTTTTTTTATGTTACCGCATAACTTTGGACCACGTTAACCGATTACTATAACTCTTTTCTTAGAAGAAAGGTGTTACCTCACAGGCGGTCCCATTCTAATTTGGTTTAAATCCGATGATTCGATCATGAAGAGATAACCGATATCTTAAATTTGTATATGAGAATTAAAGTCGGTTTTTTTTTTGCTTAAAAATTATTTGTTTATGTAAGCAATTGTTGAAAATGCAGTCTCATATAGAAATGTAAAGGTAAAAGTCACTTGAATTTTTAATGCAATCTTGCCAACAGCAGTATTTTCTACATACACTTGCATCCAGAACTCTCTTGGCTCCCTTCGTAGTAGTTAATATTCAAATTGCGGTCGTCACTGATGTCCAGAAGGTTTTCAAAAGCTTCCTTTGTCATCCCAGTAGGTATACTTTTCGGGTCACATGAAAACGGGTTTGTTATCCAGCTGCAGACATCCTCAGAGTCAAAGTTGGGAAAATATTCGACAATGGTTTTTCTAAACCGCTAACGCTGGTAATGCGCATTAAAGCCAAGAAAATAACTTTTACAGCCAATTTCACGAAAGAAATTTAAGTGAAAAATGATTTTAATTTTTGGAATGTTATATAGAAATTGACAGAAAATAAAAAATCATTTTCCGTTAAAATTGCTGGTGAAACGGGCTGTTATCAATTTTCTTGGCGTTAACTTCGAAGTTACATGCGTTTTTCTGATTTACTTTGGTTACTTATGGGGGTTTCATGCAAATTGCTAGAAATTCTAAAATATAAATGCCACCAATAAAAAAATCTCGACGAGCTAGAAAAACCCAAAGATGTATTTTAATTTCGCAGGCCTCTGTTATCTTCGCAGCGTCGTCCAATACGGGTTTTAAATCCAGCGACATCTTTCTGGTAGCCAAGGAATACCGAGGGATCATACAGAGACTTATCGTTGCGTTTTCTACTCCTGGCTTCATCCTAGACATCGCTCCTTTCGTTTTACCAACCACTGCAAATATCCGCACACTTGCTCCATTTCAAACCATTTTTCTGTACAAATTTGTCGATAGCTTTAAAAATTTCGTTGCCAGTGGTGTATGTCTCAAGTACTTCGCTCATCAAAAGTTATTCTTCGATTTTCATTCCGAATGGGTACCTCACTAACAGGAGAAGAACATACAGTATTAGCCAATACAATAGCACCCCCATTTCAAAGTGATATTGTTTGCCACTCATGTTTATTTATTTATTTTTAAGAATTTTCAATTAAAATACGGTTCATTCTCTCACAAAACTCACATAAACTCAAGTTCAAAACTTTTTAAAGGACCGCAAAAAAGTGCAACTTTCACAACAATTTTCACCTAAATTTCAAACATTTTTCTCAGAAGCGGTAGAATTCGCCGAGGATGTTGCGGGTTTCTGCCATATAAAAATAAATTGTGTTTAGTCGTTATATGGGAGCAAATGAGACAAAAAAAATCTAAAAATCTTTAGCGCCTTCAAACTTCCACATTATTGGACAAAATTGAATGCGCTAGAAAACTGTGTACTCAAAACAATTCTAGAGCTTCTGAGAAAAAAGTTTGAAATTTAAGGGAAAGTTTGTTGCACTTTTTAGCGGTCTTTTAAAAAGTTTAAAACATTGGTTTATACGGATTTTGTTAGAGAATGAACTGTATTTTAATTGAAAATTCTTAAAACAAATAATTAAACATAAGTGGCAAACAATATCGCTTTGAAAGGGGGGTGCTATAGATATGTCCAATACTGTAAGTCCCACTACATCGGTACTTTCGGCAAGTTGCAAACAAAAAAATTCACAAGTTTTCAAACTTTTTATAAGTTCGTTCCCGACTGCCTCTAAAATCGATTTAATTCGCTCTTTCACAGTGATTGTGAAGTTCCAATGAATAAGTAGATCCCTGAAGTAATCACTACAACATTCACCGACTGGTTTCGCACACATGCCATAATTTAGTGCTTATCTAGTGCCAATTTATGCCGCTAAAAAAAAAATTTTGTGCTCTGTAAGTTTGCGTAAAAACATGTGGTAGCCAAATCTGAAGCTGAAGTAAGCACTCCACTATCAATATCTCTGAAACCAAAAGGCGCATATACTTCTACCTTACGACATAATTTAGTGCTTATCTAGTACCAATTTATGCCGCAACAAAATTTTTTTTTCTCTGAAAATTTTGGTAAAAACATGTGGTAGCCATCTCTGAAGCTGAAGGAAGCACTACACTATCAATATCTCTGGAACCAAACAGCGCATATACTTCTACCTTACGACATAATTTAGTGCATATCTATTGCCGACGATTCAATAAAAATTTTCTCTAAAAAGGCAAAAGTTTGGGTAGAACTGGCGAGTGATGTTAATACCATGCAGGGAAAGCTACTAGTTGTGAACTAGAATTCTACCAGTTTGCGTTTCAGCCCAACTAGTTCACGTTCTATCCTTTTTCAATGTTAGCGACTGGTATTTTTAACATTGCGATGTCCTACGAGATGTCAATTGTCAGGCTATGCATCAGCATCTACTAGTAGAAATACTAGTAGCATCATACCAGTTGATGAGATACTCTGCCAATTCATCCCCTATGAAAAGCATTAGTATGCCTTTTTGCTCGCGGCGCTCCAACAGTCGCAATGACCGACAGAGCAAAGCACTCGCGTGGTATGCCTGAGGTACCAGGTTCAAGCCCTGATGCAGGGAAAATTTTATTTATAATTTTTATTTTTTATAATATTTCTTTTTTTTATATTTTTTATTTAGGGTTTTTTTTGTTATTCTTAGGTTTAATAAAAAAAAATATTTTTTTTAATCTATTTTTTTATGGCACAAGTATTTCTTCCCATATATTTGTTTCTTTTTTTTGTAATGCAACTAGATTTTTAAGTTTGTTATTTATATTTAAATTAATATAAATTTTCCTACTTTCATTGATCTAACTTTAAAAATCTTAACCACGTCCAAGCAGCCTCGAACCTGCGATCGCAGAACCAGGACCAGTAGTCTTCACGTGACGCCACAGCCGACATTTGTAAGAAAAGCAATTAATTGCGTTTTATTTTAGGCTTTGGCAACTCGAAGGCAGATGTCGCTGAACGCTTAAGTTCTTCGAAAAGTCGAACTGGTAGGCACATACTAGTTTATGAACCAGTATTTTTTCTAACTGGTTTGACTTTTCACTCCAGGGTAATGTCGTACGGCCGTAAACAGTATATAACCTTATGTTAAAACCTGTTTCTCGCAGTCAGTTGCCTGAACGTTAGCACTCTAAAAAGATTTTGCCCAAACATAACGATTTTAATAATTCATCAGATTCTTCAACTAATTGTGAAAAGTCCAATCTGTCGAAAATTTCACATTTTTTGATACTAAACGATCTTTTGAGGAGACACTTGAAGGAAAAGTGTTATTACTAAATAGAACTAGCACTGGCAAAAGGTATCCCAGGGCTTATACTGTTTTCAAATCCATTTTTGGCAATCATGGCTCACTGAAAATCTTGTAAAAAAAAAATAAAAATTGCGGATTTCGTTTCAGTGACGAAAAGGTTACAAGAGATAAAATTCGCGCATCCATGAATGGTAACAATAATTTTATTTTGATTATACTTTTTATTGCAATACATATGTATTACAATTATTAATTTATTTTATTAATTACAAAATACTTGTTATGTATTTTATTTATTTATTTAATTCTTACATTTATGTATACATTAGAGTGGTTCAAACAATTTTGTTTTTTTTTTTGGAAATTCTATAACGCTACCTCAAATTATTGTTGTTTGTGATAAAAAAGCGAAACGTGTTTTTTTATTTTGAAAAAAACAAAATTAGAGGTCGCGCTGGTCGTTTTTTTACAAAAACGCTTATGTTTTAAATTTTTTTATTTTCTTGGAAATAAGCTCTCGAAAAGAGACTACTAAAATTAAAACGTTTATACTAAACGATTTACGCATTACCATGGGTTGGAACTTGTTACCAGGGGGTTTTTGGGGTTGATAATTAGGAATCTGCAGTCATTTTTTCAAAATTCAAAACGGCGGATCCAAAATGGCGAAAAAAAATTCAAAAAATTATTGGATTTGTTCGAAACCCGGCACTCGGGAGTTTTTGGGGTCGCTGATAACGAATCTGAAGTCAATTTTTTTAATTCAAAATGGCGGATCCAGAAACCCACTGGAAACAATTGTAAGCTCTTGACAATGCTTAAAACGTTCAGTATCAACGTTTAATTTTAGTAGTCTCTTTTCGGGAGCATATTTTCCGGAACTAGGTCCATTCTAACTGTCCTGTAACTGTAACTGTATTTAGGTATATTTAGGATCAATAATTTAAAGCCTAGACTAACTTCAAAAAATTGGCATCAAAATTTCAAAATTTTTAATTCGAATATTTAAAAAAACCCTCCACAACACCCTCCTCTACAAATTGCAAATTGTGTAAGCGGTCAACTAATTAGCAACGTAATTCAAAATGATATTGTTTCCAAATTATGTTTTTTTTATTTATTTTTAATAATTTTCATTTAAAATATGATTCAATCTGTAACAGAAACCACAATAATAAAAGTTTAAAAGCAAAACGCATCGATAGAAAAAAGAATTAGTTCGATTTTCGGAATCATCGAGCAATTCTACATAGGAATTTGATAGTGGCGTTTGGAGAACAAAAATCAAACTAAAATTTGTGATCCAGTGTTATTATTCTCATGCCATCGCAATAAATAAAATTAAAACATTTGATTGCAGTTTTATAAATATACATATTTTTTTAGGCGAATGTAAATGCGGAACAACTATCGATTTCCAAATCGATAATGAAACCTTTGAATATGAAGTATGTGCGATAGGGCTAGCCATTTCGCTAGGACTCAGAGTAGGGATGCTCATTTTGCAGCACTAAATTATGCCGTCAGGTAGAAGTATATACGCTTTTTGGTTCCAGAGATATTGATAGTGTAGTGCTTATTTCAGCTGAAGAGATGGCTACCACATGTTTTTACCAAAATTTACAGAGCACTAATTTTTTTTTTAGCGGCATAAATTGGCACAAGATAAGCACTAAATTATGTTGTAAGGTAGAAGTATATGCGCTTTTTGGTTCCAGAGATATTGATAATGTAGTGCTTACTTCAGCTGAAGAGATGGCTACCACATGTTTTTACCCAAACTTACAGAGCACTAATTTTTTTTTAGCGGCATAAATTGGCACTAGATAAGCACTAAATTATGGCATGTGTGCGAAACCAGTCGGTGAATGTTGTAGTGATTACTTCAGGGACCTAGAATAAGTAACATATACACGTGCGCGAAGCTGCTGCGCTTGTTACGAGAACAGCCCAGCCAGCAAAAAATTCGAAAAATTAATCCGAAAACGGTAAGAAAAGTGGATGAAACGCGGGCTAGCTCTACGAAAGTACCGAAAATGGTTATGAAAAGGGTACGTTTTCAGCAATTTTTCTGATTCAATTTCTCGTGGACAAAACTTACTGGGGAACTATGCCTAAGATCCAAATGAGCTGCTGAAGGTAATTTTAATAAAAATCAAATTTTTTTGGATTTACTGGCCGTCATATTGAAGTTTTATCAAAACGTTGCGTTGTGTATGGAAAGTTTAAAGACTTTGCCCGCACTACTAGTATACTCTAGCCCAGGGGTTCTTAAACTTTTAAGATGATGGAACCCTTACTAAACAATTTTCATTTTATGGAACCCCACATCAAATTACTAAAAATCGAAGGCAGTGCACGGCACTCGAGAGTTTTTGGGTTCGCCGATTACGAATCTGAAGTCAATTTTTTTTTTATTCAAAATGGCGGATGCAATATGGCGATCAAATTAAAAAAAAGTACTAAAATTAAAACGTTGATACTGAGCGATTTACGCATTGTCATGGGTTGAACATTGTTACTAGGGGGTTTCGGGGGTTGCTGATTACGAATCTGATGTCAGATTTTCAAAATTCAAAATGGCGGTTAAGAGTTTCAAACAAATCCAATCATTTTTTAAAGTTGGTCGCCATTTTGGATCCACCATTTTGAATTTTTAAAATCTGACATCAGATTCGTAATCAGCAGCCTCAGAACCCACTGGAGACGAGTTTTAACCCTTGAAAATGTTTAAAACGTTCAATATCAACGTTTTAATTTTAGTCCTTTTTTTAATTCGATCGCCATATTGGATCCACCATTTTGAATTAAAAAAAATTGACTTCATATTCGTAATCTGCGACCCCAAAAACTCTCGAGTCACGTGATTGGAACAAACCCAATCATTTTTTTCTTTTAAATGGACAGCCATTTTGGATCCGCCATTTTGCATTTCGAAAAACTGACTTCAGATTCCTAATTAGCAACCCCAGAAACCCCCTGGTAACAAGTTCCAACCCATGACAATGCGTAAATCGTTCAGTATCAACGTTTTAATTTTACTAGTGTCTTTTCGAGAGCATATTTTCGGGAACTAGACCCATTCTAATTGTCCAAGACAGGTGTGTAATTAAGGGAAAGTTCCCCAATAATACCAGAGTAATTATATGTAAAAACCACACTTTTAGCTGCATTTTAACATGTCAAGAAAATAAAAAAATTTAAAACATCAGCGTTTTTATAAAAAACCGACCAGCGCGACCTCTAAGAAAACGTTTTTTTTTTTAATAAAAAAACGTGTCTCTTTTTTTATCACAAATAACAATATTCTGATGTAGCGTTTATGAATTTCCAAAAAGAGTGTTTTCATGAACCACTCTAATATACACCTGACTCATGAAGGCGTACATTGGTTCAATATTTATGATTATTTTCACGCGTCTTATGCACAAATTCATATATATTATGTACGTTTTTGGTTCCGTGTAGGACATATAGCTTCGATTGGTTCTTCCGATGTGATTGTTCACTCTGCCATGAATCAAGTTAGATGCCTATAATTTCTCTTTATTTGACAAGTTGATCCCAAATACCCCTCTCCAAATAAATGAAGGCAAGAAATATTATTTTTCATGCGATTATTGATATGAAATATTAATTTATCTCTCGTTAATATGTTAATTTAGTGGCCAAAGCATTCTCTGTCAAGCTTCATGGTAGAAAGCGTACTTTTAACGTGCGTATGTATGTATTAGGGATGTTTGGAATGTCATATTTTTCACATGCGAATTTTCGGAATCCGAATGTGCGGATGAGAATGTGCGAACGCGAATGCGAATGCGAATGTTAGGAATAAAAGCTATAAAATCTATAAAAGCTATAATCAACATAAGTGATCGTATTACCTCAAGTCAAGTATTACCTAAATTTTTTCTACATTATAAACACTTTGAACGAGTGCTTAACCTTGACAGTGTTTTAATCTAGTAGCCAAAGTTCAAAAGGGGAATATTATAATTCAAAAATAATAATTTTACTGACCTTCCTCCCGTGAGGCGATTTCTTAGGGACAGTTTTTTAGTGCTGATTTAAACTCAGTTTAAATTTAAACTAAGTTTAAACTACTGACCTGTTTTTCAGTGCGAGTTTAAGGCCGCTTCATAGTGTAGTTGTTTTGTGGGGCAACACTGTTTTTTCTTTATGCAGATACAAAATTTCAGCGATTTATTTTCACTTTTATACGATGATAGTCTTAGTTTTTGTACAATGTACGAAACTTTCATTCATAATACGAACATATTTTCCACAACGAAACAAGATTTTACGAACCATTCGTAAATATAACGAAAGGACTTTCGTAAGGCATTTTTTCAGTACAATTTACGAAAACTTATGTTTCTTTTACGGAACGCATTCGTAAATTACTGAACAAATCTCTTTACGAAAAATTTTGTTTACTGTACGAAGGAATTCGTAATATTTACGTATGGTTTTAAAATTTACGAAATCTACAATTCTGTATTCGTACAATTCACTTAATACTTTCGTACATAGAACAAATGCAGAAATATGTTTTTTAAATTCGTACAGCATACGAATATTTTCGTACAATATACTAAATTACCGGCAGTTCAATATTTCATCATATTTTTATTTACCGCGAGTCATTGCGAAATTACTAGTTGGCTGCTGTGAGACGTACATATATGTAATTTAATTTTAAACGTTTTAAAAAGGGATTTGTTGGATAAAAATACAATACAAAATTAAATATTAAAGGTGTGGATATATTATTTTAAGCATACAATGTTTTTAACATCGCCTACGCTGAGCCTTGGGCTGTTACGTCGGACTTCATAAATAGGCATCATTACCTATCAACGGCAAGCCCAAGCCAGGAACAGACGCACTACTTAATGAAATTTTAAGTAAGTAGAGTATGATTTTTCACTGAAACTTGCCTTTCACACGCCTTATAATTTTCCTTTAATTTACAGTCGTCAAGGAAACAAACATCGAAGAAGCTGCTAATCTACCAAATACCTCCACATAAAAATATTATAATGTTTTAGAAAGAGAAACCAGTATTTTTAATATTCTTTCTTTCTTATCTTATAATATTTAATAAGAGTTTTGTTGAGTTTCATAATTTAAAACTTTGCATCAATATAATTTATTGAATGAAGGCTAAGCAATAAAAAAATATGTAGTATAGAACCTATTCGTATGCATATAAATAGAAGACTTAAGTTTTATTATAGGTAAAATAACCGTTTTTGTTAATTTTAAACTGCAGAGTAGTTAGAAAATTTAGGTAAAACTTATTATTTACGAAAATTATACTTGTAATATCTGCACTTCTTTCGTAGAATGTATTGTTGCTTTTATTCTTCAAACAATAAAAAAAAAACCTAGCTCAAATTACACTATGCGACAGTCAAAATCGGGATGGGATGAAACCAACGGGAAATGTTATATCGGTCAAAAACAAGTTATACGTGGCCCGGCGTTTCGCGATATATCGATTTGAAGTTAGTAACTATCAAATAGGGGAAATTGTCACCTTTGGTGGTGTTTTTTTTTTGACATAACTCGAGAACCACTAGTCCGATTTTGCTCAAACAAATTTAAAAAAATTAAAAATTACAATTCCTTTAATCTGTGAATATAACGTTTTTCTATATACTCAACAGTTTTGCCGGTAAAAATAAATGTATGAAGAAAAAAAAATGATTTTTGCCTAAAAATAAAATTTTTTTTTTTAATTCATAAAAAATCCAAAACGGAAAAAAGTGTCACGTAAAGTCACATAACCTGTGAACAAAATGAGACATACATCATGAAAATCAATGCATGCGTTTCGCTTTTATTCAAAATTAAGTAAAGGTATGAATTTCAAAAATTTGCTCGAGATATGCTCAAAATTCCTTGGAAGAACATTGATGACTTTTTTTTTATGATTGTCAGAATTAAAAAAAAAAGTCATAAACAAAAGGTTATTTGATTTTTATGGTAGCGGTAACAAACTAAAAAACGGTCATAAATGTGCGTGGACAATTAAAAGGAAAAAAGGAAAGTGCACTTTTTTAATTATTTGGGGTTTTTTCGTTGGCTACCTGCTTGATTTTTTTACACAAATTGCACCCACATTTATGAGTGGTCATGTTTTAGAACGTTTCGAAAAATTTAAAACGCACAGGAAACAGGTATATAGCCACCGTTAAAAGATGCGCCAATTCATAAGTACCTCTCAGTAAAATATTGAAACTTACGTAGTATTTATAGGTGTTCATTGATCGATTTTGGTCATTCAACAAGTGTCTCCGAACGCGTAAAGTACGATTTTTTTAAAGTGACGAAAAAGTAATAAAAGTATAAAACCGAAATGAGTGCAAATTGTCCAGAAAATATCAATTTATTTTGGTACGTTTGTGGCAAAAGAGCTTTTTCAACAAATACTGCATTACTCACTGAGCAAGTGGAGCGCGCTTTTCAACTTTATTTTGATTTCGAAATAATTCGCGGCGTTTCGTGGGACCCAGACAAAATTTGTAAAACGTGCTACAATGGTCTTAACATGTGGATCCAAGGGAAACGCAGTTCACTTCGTTTTGGTGTACCAATAATTTGGACTGATCCAGGAGAGCACAATTCCGACAACTGTTACGCTTGCGCAAACAAAATATGTGGAGTATATCGTAAAGGCCTTAAACAAAGAGTTTACATATCTGTTAAAAGTGCACAAATACCTCTACCGCATTCGGATGAAATACCAATTCCACCGCTTCCAAGTCCTGACAGAGAAACTTCTTTTTCTATTGAAACAATGGATCAATCGGATTTCACCTATAAACCAACACCAGAAGCCGGCCCATCGAACAAAATAATTCCAATATCACAAGCAAGAATGGACAAGATTGTTGCAGATAAACCTTTCACAACGTGAAGCAGAAAAACTTGCCCAGCTTTTGAAAGAAGGCAACAATTTGGAGCCTAATGTCAAAGTCACCGGATATCGAAGACGACAATTGCTATTCCAACGGTACTACACACTCAATGAAGGGAACAGATTTGTTTACTGCCACGATATAAAGGGACTGATGGAGGCGATGGCCATTAATTATGTCGCAGCTGATTGGCGAATGTTCATCGATTCTTCGAAATCAAGCCTGAAAGTCGTTTTGCTACATAAATATAATAAAAAACCAAGCCTCCCATTGGCTACAGCACAGACATGAGCGAAACATACGATTCCATGAAAATAATTTTGGATAAAGTTTGCTACACTGATCACATGTGGCGGATCAGTTGTGATCTGAAAGTCGTGGCGATGCTAAGAGGTCTCCAAGGAGGCTATACGAAAAACATGTGTTTCTTGTGTCTTTGGGATACCCGATTTAAAAGAAACCCAATACGAAACGCATGACTGGCTTGCTCGAGATCCAACGGAGAAAGGACACAACTGCGTAAATGATCCACTGGTGCCAATGGAGAACGTCCTCATGCCCCCTCTCCATACCAAACTGGGAATCGTAAAAAATTTCATCAAGGCCATTGTGAAGCAACCGAAAATTCTTGATTGTTTGAAAAATATTTTCCCACCAATCAGCGAAGCAAAATTGAAGGAAGGGGTTCTGAACGGGCCGGATATACGAAAGCTCATGAAATCAAAGGAATTTAAAGGTGCTTTAGATGGTAATGATTACTTTGCGTGGAGGGCAGTGAAGAAAGTCATACGATATTTTATGGGAAGTACGCGAGCACACAATTACCCCGCTCTTGTGACCAAGATGTTGCACTACTTCCAGAAAATTGGAGTGAATATGTCCCTCAAAATTCACTTCTTGCATCACTATCTCGAATACTTCAGCAAGCAGCTAGCCTCAGAGTCGGATGAACATGGCGAGCGCTTCCATCAAGTGGCAATGCCAATGGAAACGCGATACAAAGGCAAAAGGCTCGATTCGCTGGTGGCTGAAATTTGTTGGTGGTCGCAAAAGACGTACGATCCTGACAATGAAGATGAAGATGAAGAATATACAATGGGAGTTTCCTCCGAGGGTAAGTCACAAAAATGAAGTTAACGGACTGATTAAAAACAATTGAGCAAGTGGGCGAACCACCACGCAAGAAAGTAAAGGGCGCAAACAAACGAAAATAAGTTTTGCGTTCATCGATTTTTATAACCTATGTATCTATGTAATAACCTAATAATTACCTGTAATAATTTTTAATTTTACGTGTTAATAATAAATAATATATAATAAATATTATCCAAATTCATTGAAACATAAAATCAATATTCTTGTCAAAATGAGATACCTTCACTTAATTGTGAATAAAAGCGAAACGCGTCCATCGATTTTCATGATCTATATCTCATTTTGCTTAAAGGTTATGTGACTTTGCCCGAAAGTAATACGACTTGCCTTTTTTCCGTTTTGGATTTTTTATGAATTTAAAAAATAAAAAAGTTTAATATTTTAGGCAAAAAATATTTTTTTCTTCATACATTTATTTTTACCGGCAAAACTGTTGATTATAGAAAAAGGTTATATGAACAGGTTAAAGGAATTGTAATTTTTAATTTTCTTGAATTTGTTTAAGCAAAATCGGACTAGTGGTTCTCGAGTTATGTCAAAAAAAAAGACCACCAAAGGTGACAATTTCCCCTATATGATAGTTACTAACTTCAAATCGATATATCTCGATTCCTAGACGTGACCCAGCGAAACGCCGGGACACGTATAACTTCTTTTTTACCGATATAACTTTCCCCGGTAGTTTGAATCCTTCCCGATCATTGACTCCTACCATTTGTCTCACAGTGTTATAACACAACACTTTCATTATATTTCAATCATTAATGCTAAGCGTTTTTGCAAAACATTTGTTAAAGAAAAATGTTTTAAATTTAGGATAAAAACAAAATAAAAGTGTTGTGTTATAATTCGTACTATGTTTTTACAGTGTGGTGAATGAAAGCAATCGCGAATTCTACGAAACAATCGCAGATTTTAGGAAAATAATTTCGTTAAATATGTATACGAATTGTTTTTGTGCATTTTACAGAAATTTCGTAAAAAAATAAAGAAATAGTACAAAATTCTTTAGTAAATAGTACGAAATTCGTTCGTAAAGATCTGATGTCTCATATTTTCGTAGTATGTACGAAAACGATTTTGTACAATCAACGAAAAACTTTCGTGGCTCAAAATGACAAAAATTTTCGTAAGATATACGCAAGTTTCCGTTATATGTACGCAGATTTTATTTTCAGTGTATGCAAGTAAACTCCAACGCAGGATACGTTTGTTAATTTTCTTGTGCAGAATTTTCAACTTATAGCTTAGTATTCAGCTCTTAAGAAAACGGTCAAGAAAAAATTGCCATTATTTCGCGTGCGTGTCCAAGGAATTTTGACATTTTTTATACCTCACAGCCTGTTGCCTCACTCTTTCCTCAAGAAATAATGGAACGGGCATATATTTCTGTTGCAAACCTGGGTTGCCTTGTGCTCTTTTTTCACAAAAAACTTTAGAAAACCGTAGTAGAAAGCGTACTAAATTTCTGAAGAACTACGTACTGCCTTAAGGAAATTTGACTCAAGAAAATTTCTTAGCCATTTCTTGTACGTCATTTAATATGGAGTTTTTGCTTTTCTTAAGAGCTGGATACTAAGCTTATGTATGAACATTTCGAAAGTTTTGTATCAGAGAACTAATCTGAGATTATTGATAAAACTATAGACGCGTTTGGTGATCAACTAAGACGTTTACGTTTTAAGTAATTACAGCAGATGGCAGAAAACACATAGCGTACATAAATTTTTATAATAAAAATGGCATATCAGGGGCTACTAATATATGTATTTCAAATTATAGTTAAATCATTAGTTAAACTTAACTACAGAAAGATTACACAGAATTTTCTATAGTTAAGTTTAACTAATGATTTAACTATAGTTTAACATAGGTAAGTTAACGGCCTTTAATGATTTTTTTTATTTATTACACGGTGTGACAAAACAAAAAAAAATCAATATATTTAGCATAAATGAATATACCAGCATAAAAAATCTCCATACTCAAAATGTTGTATACGCCCTCATATTTATACATAAGTAAATATAACATTTAAGAGAAGAAATGTCGCTGGAAAGCAACGATTATAAATTGTTAGTTTATCTTACAAAATTGCCAAGCAATATTACAGAGTATAGAAAAAAGATAATTTTTTAAATTTTTATACCCGAGCGCACTTGTGCACAAGGGTATATTAATTTTGTTCACATAACGGTTGTTTGTAACAGCCAAAACGAATCGAGATAGATATAGACAAATGTATACATAAATGATCAGGATGAAAAAAGAAATCGATTAAGCCATGTCTGTCTGTCCGTCCGTCTGTCCGTCTGTCCGTCTGTCCGTCTGTCCGTGTACACGATAACTCGAGCAAAAATTGAGATATCTTAACGAAATTTGGTATGTAGGTTTCCCTTAATCCAAGGTAGGTTGGTATTGAAAATGGGCGAAATCGGACTTTAACCACGCCCACTTCCCATATAACGGTAATTTCCAGAAATACGAAAACTGCGATATTTTAGTAACTACTAAAGATAATTCACTCAAAATTGATATTTATAATAAGTTTTAGACGAAAAATAAGAATATTATAAATTTTTGGAAAATGGGCGTAGCCACGCCCACTTATGGTTACATGTGTATATCTTGGTAACCGCTGCACCAATTTCTTCCAAACTTGGCACAGTTGTTGGCCTTCGCACAACATACTAAATGGCCGAAAATTTTTAAAATCGCTCAATAACCACGCCTACTTCCCATATAACGGTAATTTTCAGAAATACGAAAACTGCGATATTTTAGTAACTACTGAATAATTTTTAGACGAAAAATAAGAATATTATAAATTTTTGGAAAATGGGCGTAGCCACGCCCACTTATGGTTACATGTGTATATCTTGGTAACCGCTGCACCAATTTCTTCCAAACTTGGCACAGTTGTTGGCCCTGGTACAGCATAAAAAATCGCCGAAACTTTTTAAAATCGGACAATAACCACGCCCACATCCCATATAACGGTAATTTAGAGAAATACAAAATCTTCGATAAATCAGTAAATATTGAAGCTAATTTATTCAAAATTGATACTTGCAACAATTCTTTACCAAGAAATACGTTTATGGTAAAATTTTGGAAAATGGGCATGGCACCGCCCACTTATGATCACATATATGTATATCGGTAACCGTTCTACCAATTTGTACCAAACTCGGTGTGGTTATTGTGCTTGCCACATATAAGCAAAACGTTGAAAATTATTGAAATCGGACTAAAATAACGGCCGCTTCTCATATAACGGTAAATTTCAGAAATGCTTGAAACTTCAATATTTCGAAATTGAAGGACGCTAATTTACTCAAAATTGATACACCCCGGCTTACCATCTAGCGGAAGGTTTCGGAAAGGTGAAAAAACATATTTAATACTTGCGCCGGGTATTTAATGTTCGGCTCCGCCCGAACTTAGACTTTCTTACTTGTTTATTTTGAATTACGTCTTGTCCGGCTATTTGGTTTACTATACAGGTATGTAAAACTATGAATTTAAAAAAATACATCAGGGTTTAGTTTTGATATTCGCCTTTTACCACCATCGCCATTCACCTGGGAGTGGCCAGAAGTGATTCGCGTGCTTACGGTTCAAATCGCAGCTCACTACGTCCGGATATTTATATCCATGAATCCTATGGGTAGCGACCGAACACTCGTTTGGAAGCAAACTTAAGTCGGAGGGCGTAAAACCCTGCCTGCGCTGGGTTTGGGTCCCGCCACGTTAAAACCCTGCCCAATAAAAAAAAAATACATGCCTTCTTTTGATGACGTTCATTGAAAACGTAAGAAGGACTATGATTTGAAGGTGTGCACCTGGAATATCCGAGCGTTTAATCGGAAAGGTGCCTCTGCCCGGCTGGTTGATGTACCAGGGAAAATAAAGGCTGGCATCACCACAATCCATGAAATGCAATGGACGGGGCGAGCGTGGAGCCTTGCGACGTCAACTACAGTTGCCACGTAAAGGAGCGCAAAGTCAATGTTGGGTTTGTGGTGGGATAGAGACTTCGTCGCCGAGTACCGGCGTTCACTCTAGTGGACGAACGTCTAGCCAAAATCCACATCAAAGTGAGATTCTTCAACATCTCGCTCATATCTGCCATTGCCCCGCTGGAAGAGAAGAATGAGGCTTCCAGATATATCTTCTATGAGCGCTTAGAGCGTACACCCGCCTCGGTGCAGCGAAAAATGTGCGCCCAACAATGCAAGGAAAGCTCAACACCGAAAAACTGCAATCAAAACAGACGGCCAATTGATTCACCACTCGACACTCACACCTGCTGTGAGAGAGCACTCTTCAACTAAGCGACATACGCGAGCAGTGGAACCACATTTCCCGCTCATTACTGGTACGATAAGGAGTGTCTAGAAGCTGCATATAAAAAAGGTGCCGCCTACAGGATCACGCTGTCATCGGGCGCAACGCGAGCTATATGGAACCGTCATATGGACTGAAGAGGGAGCTAGACGTATTTGCCGCAATAATAAGAGAGAGGTAGAAATACGTGAGCGCGAAGAGCTTGAAATGCTGGCCGACAGAAAAAACACCCGAAATTTTTAGCAGAGAGCTGAGCGACTTACGTTTCAAGACTCCTGTAGGAACAACCATGGCGACCTAGTCACCGATGAACAGAACGAACTCAATTATGGAGGGAACACTTCCACCCTTTTGAATGGTAGCAGCACAGAAAGAAGGAGAGAAGACGAACCCGAACCCTAAGTCGATGCCGATGGAGTCGATATCCCTGCCCCTGACTATGACGAGGTACGAATAGCGATTATGCTGATGAAAAGTAACAAAGCTGCTGACGGCCTGTCAGCCGAGCTATTCAATTACGATGGTACTAATAAGGTGCATGCCCGACGACTGGAATTCAAGTGCGCTCTGCCCAATCCACAAGAAAGGCGACCCGGTCATTCGTGCTAACTACTTAATCGAGCGTGTTGTGTGAAAGACTGAAGCCCTCCGTCAACGAACTGATTGCGCCTTACCAGTGTGGCTTCAGATCTGCCAAACCTACCAAAGGTCTAGTATTGGCAATACGCCAAAACTTGGAAAAGACCCCTGAGAATAGGATCTACAATTGCCATCTGTTTGTCGATTTCCAAGCCGCTACAGCACGAGAAGGAGTTGTCTTCATTTAGTGATGTCTCAAGTTTGTATCCCCGCGAAACTAATAAGGCTGTGTAAAATGACGTTGAGCAGAATTGAGGAGGTCCTCTCCGAGCCGTTTGATACCAGTCGAGGTTTCAGACAAGGTGACTCTCTTTTGTGTTATTTCTTAATCTGATGTTGGAGAAGATAATAACGAGTCTCAGAACTGAACCCCTCAGGCACAAAACTTTACGACATCGACATTATTGTTACAAATAAGGGCTACGTTTGTTACAAATAAGGGCTACGTCAGTTCTAAAAGTATCAACGCGGGTCGCGATGGTGGAAGAGGAATACCCTCTGCGATGGAAGGACCAAGTGGATAAGGACTTGACTTCACTTTATAATAACACTCTACGGAAAAATCCATTTTTTTCTGGGTATTGGACCAAACCAATTTTTTTTAAGAGATTGGGTCATAGGTAAAAACATTATTTCTCCGTTTTTCGAAGTTAGCCTCCGAAATCGAGATATGGGCCTTCGAATTTCGAAATAGGACCTTTAGTAAAAAATTATATTTAATTATTGCATGTAAATAACTAAAAACCTAAAAATATAGACGTGTCCTCCTTTTGCTCTTATTTAAATGGTATACAAGTTTTTGTTTGCAAGCTTATAACAGGTGCTATAAGGGGTCAAAGTTCAGATCTTCGAAAAATTAAATTCCTTATATTTCAAACAATTTTGAACAGATTTTTAAGATTTATTTACACCCGAATATAAAAATTTTCGAAAAAACACAATTTAAATGAAAAAAAAAAATACTTTAAACAAAAAAATACTAACCGATTTAAAAAAACATGGTATCGTCGTAAAGATGATTAAATCCCCTTTCTTCTGAAATGCATATTTGTATACTTCGTATATAAAAATTTGAGAAAAACATATTAAAAGAAAAAAATACCTTTTGAAAAAAAATATTTTCAACAAAAAAATTACCAGCCGATTTTTAAAACGTTAATATCGTTGTAAAGCCCTTTCTTCTGATATGCATATTTGTATACTTCGTGTATAAAAATAAAAAATAAAAATAAAATTAAAAAGAAAAAACACTTTTTTTTATAAAAAAAAATATTTTAAACAAAAAAATACTAACCGATTTTAAAAAATTGGTATCGTTGTAAAGGCAATTAAACTACTTTCTTCTACTATGCATATTTGTATACTTGGTATATAAAAGTAAAAAAAAAACACATTTTAAAGAAAAAATAACTAAAAGTAAATAAATAAATAAAATAATAAAAAAATATTTTTAACAAAAAAATTTCCAACCGATTTTTAAACAATTTTGAACTGATTTTTAAAAAATTGGTATCGTTGTAAAGGCGATTAAGCCCCCTTTCTTGTGATATGTATATATGTCAGTACTGTACTGATAAAATCAGTACGTCGGGCAACCGTAGATATGCATATTTGTATACTTCGTGAATAAAAATTTGAGAAAAAACACACTTAAAGGAAAAAATAATTAAAGGAAAAAATTATTAAACAAAAAAATTACTCACAAATTTAAAAAAAACTGGCTTCGGTTTTAAGGCGATTAAACCCCTTTTCGTCTAATAAGCATATTTGTATACTTCGTATATAAAAATTTGAGAAAAAACACTTAGCAGACGCGCCTAAACAATCTAAATACAGTATTCAATTGTATTACTAATTAGTAATTTTTTTGTAAAATTTTTTTTTATAAGAAAAAATTAGTATTTTTTCCTTTTAAGTGTTTT
>NW_023458568.1:15939018-15939185 GCF_013731165.1 Rhagoletis pomonella | reverse complement strand
CATTACTTCGTTTTTCACATATGCATTATTTCGGTTTTCAACCGAAACTGAGCATGCATACATTACTTCGTTTTACACATATGCATTATTTCGGTTTTCAACCGAAACTGTGCATGTATGCATTCTTTCGTTTTTCACATATGCATTATTTCGGTTTTCAACAGAAA
>NW_023458568.1:15925888-15939008 GCF_013731165.1 Rhagoletis pomonella | reverse complement strand
TTCGGTTTTCAACAGAAACTGTGCATGTATGCATTACTTCGTTTTTCGTCATATGCACTATTTCGGATTATAACCGAAAGTATGCATATGCATAATTTCGTTTTTTTCTCATATGCGTTATTTCGGTTTTGAGTCGAAATTGTGCATATATGCACTATTTCGGTTTCTGTCATATGCATTATTTCGGTTTTCAGCCGAAACTGTGCATATATGCATTACTTCGTTTTTCTCATATGCATTATTTTGGATTCGTCATATGCACTATTTCGGTTTTTAAGCGAAAGTGTGCATATGCATAATTTCGGGTTTTTCTCATATGCATTATTTCGGTTTTCAACCGAAACTGTGCATGTATGCATTACTTCGTTTTTCTCATATGCATTATTTCGGTTTTCAAACGAAAGTGTGCATATGCATAATTTCGGTTTTTTTCTCATATGCATTATTGCGGTTATCAACCGAAACTGTGCATATATGCATTATTTCGGCTTTTTTCATATGCATTATTTCGGTTATTTTCGCATTCATTATTTCGGTTTTTTTCATATGCATTATTTCGTATGCACAGTTTCCATATGCACAATTTCAGGGTGCCGTGCCAACTACTTAATCGAGCGTGTTGTGTGAAAGACTGAAGCCCTCCGTCAACGAACTGATTGCGCCTTCAGATCTGCCAAACCTACCAAAGGTCTCGAATTGGCAATACGCCAAAACTTGGAAAAGACCCCTGAGAATAGGATCGACACTTGCCATCTATTTGTCGATTTCCAAGCCGCTACAGCGCAGAAGGAGTTGTCTTTATTTAGTGATGTCTCAATTTTGTATCCCCGCGAAATTAATAAGGCTGTGTAAAATGACGTTGAGCAGAATTGAGGAGGTCCTCTCCGAGCCGTTATATACCAGTCGTGGTTTCAGACGAGGTGACGTTGAGCAGAATTGAGGAGGTCCTCTCCGAGCCGTTATATACCAGTCGAGGTTTCAGACGAGGTGACTCCCTTTTGTGTGATTTCTTAATCTGATGTTGGAGAAGATAATAAGAGTCTCAGCACTGAACCGCTCAGGCACAAAACTTTACGACATCGAAATTATTGTTACAAATAAAGGCTACGTTTGTTACAAATAAGGGCTACGTCAGTTCTAAAAGTATTCAACGCGGGTCGCGATGGTGGAAGAGGAATACCCACTGCGATGGAAGGACCAAGTGGATAAGGACTTGACATAACTTAATAATAACACTGTACGGCAAAATCAACTTTTTTCTGGGTATTGGACCAAACCAATTTTTTTTAAGAGATTGAGTCATAGGTAAAAAAAAATTATTTCTCCGTTTTTCGAAGTTAGCCTCCGAAATCGAGATATGGGCCTTCGAATTTCGAAATAGGACCTTTGGTAAAAAAATTATATTTAATTATTGCATGTAAATAATTAAAAACCTAAAAATATAGACGTAGTCCTCCTTTTGCTCTTATTTAAATGGTATATAAGTTTTTTTGTGCAAGCTTATATTACAGGTGCTATAAGGGGTCAAAGTTCAGGTCTTCGAAAAATAAAATTTCTTATATTTCAAACAATTTTGAACAGATTTTTAAGATTTATTTACACCGTTGTAAAGGTGATTAACCCCCCTTTCTTCTGATATGCATATTTGTATACTTCGAATAAAAAATTTTAGAAAAAACACAATTTAAATGAAAAGGTACCTTTTTTTTATAAAAAAAAAAGTATTTTAAACAAAAAAATACTAACCACGAATTTTTATATACGAAGTGTACAAATATGCATATTAGACGAAAAGGGGTTTAATCGCCTTAAAACCGATGCCAATTTTTTTAAAATTTGTGAGTAATATTTTTGTTTAATAATTTTTTGATAAAAAAAAGTTATTTTCTCCTTTTAAATGTTTTTTCTCAAATTTTTATTCACGAATTATACAAATCAGAGCTGTGTAAACGTGAAATCATTTTCAATTTTAAATCAACAATTTTTTTCTATCCAGTTTTCATTACTTATTCTTCGCTTAGGATTGAGGTTTAAAATTTTTTCAAAATAGCCTAGTACAAACCAACAATTAAAATTTTTTAATTTTCCATTCTCTCAAAGCAGTTATGAATCCACACATCAACATATTCATAGCAAGATTGAAAAAACCAATGCCCAATCAAAAAAAGGTTTAACACTGAATGAGTATACTCAATATATTGAAAAGGCTGCAATCTTTTATGTGTGTGCATTCTTTAACTCAGTACCAATCATTAGTTCAAAGACACCCTGGTAAATAACTTTTTGATAAAAAGGAAGATTTTTGAGAATTGCTCAATTGTAAAAATTCAAACCGGCGGTACCCAATTTAAGTTTTTTGGTAGAGCGGATTTTATATCATATGTTTGCGATTATATATAAAACAGTTGTATTAACACTTACGTTTTAAATATAATTCATGTTTTATTTTGAAAATGTTTAAAATTTACATTAAATTAGATAACTACTTCGCATAAGCTTTACATTTAGGTTGATAAAATTTTAGTGAAAATATTTTAAAAATCTTAGTGTCTTTAATAAAAAAAATAGCTCATCATAAAAATTGTATCGCGGTTCGGCGTCGGCGTAAGTTTGTAGGTCCCTCCCATTTGTGTGACAGCAAAGGCGCACGCTACAAATCGGAGGAGAAGCTCGGCCAAAACTTAGCAAAAGTGTCAAGGCCAAAATATGATTATTATAAATAAATTTAGTTTCAAACAGGTCGCAACCCTCTTCAAACACCTCAAAAGTATTCCCAATATTATTTAGTTGTGAACCCGCATGAGTCCGAAATTGCCATTTTTTACCAGAATTTCCAGATTTTACCGGAAATCGTACTTGGTTTTCTGGCAACTGAGAGGACAACTAAGAGAGTAAGTAAGGTCATCTCTTTGTCAGAAGCTAACTGGTGGTAAATTCTGGTAAATGTGTCAAAAAATCCGATGTAGTGTGTTTGACAACCAAATTGTAAACAAAAGAGAGGTGCACTCTGCTAATGCATGTTGAAAAGTAAATAATTCCTTGCTTGAGTGGATGCTAATGAGTTTTGGTTAAATTACAAAACGCTTAAAAAGGTATTAGCCGTCATTTTACGTTTAAAAACTTTAAAACTTTAACACATTACCACCCTATACTCTATATGTGATTGACCATTGAACTAAATCGTTGTTTATTTGGGTAAGACTAAAATATATTTTACTATTCAATATTGGAGTTGGTGTGAAACAAAAATTAATAATTTATTGTTATGTATGCAAATGAGAACTACAATTCTGAGCTTATTGAGCACCTCTTAGTCAAAAACAAAGGCAATTTTGCTTGATCAAGTTTCGAATCTAAGAAGAAAATGTTGTTAACAAACAAAAGGTTAATAATAAAATTTAAAGGATTTAAGATATTGCGTATGGTAGCATGAGACGTCACTTTTTTGTATTCGACGCTTCCAGAAATCACATAGTACATAAAATAAATAAAAGCTGTTTTGATTAATATTACATAAACTGGAAACTGTTAAAAATATGTGCGCTTGTGTACAGAGATTTTAGAACCTATTTAGTTCCTAAAATGTCTGTTTGCAACACACAACAATAAAAATCAAATTGCAACGAATGATGAAGGAAATCGATTCAGACATGCCTGTTTAACTGGCCGTGCGTGCTCAAAACAAACACATGTTAATTAAGGAGCTATTCAAGTATTATGTAACCACCAGTGGAAAGCGGGGGTCTTGGTTTGCTTATTTTTAATAACAACGGGCAACATTTCTTCA
The DNA here is from genome assembly GCF_013731165.1 of Rhagoletis pomonella. NCBI lineage: Eukaryota > Metazoa > Arthropoda > Insecta > Diptera > Tephritidae > Rhagoletis > Rhagoletis pomonella. Next base: position 15,935,221 of record NW_023458568.1, on the reverse strand, counting down.
AATAAGTAAAACATTAATTAGACACGCACAAATTTTGCCTGCAATTTCGATCACAATTGAACACTGCACTTCACTCTCGTTTCGAGTTTTTGAAAGCGTTTTTTAAGCTATTTAGTGGTTTAACACTCTTGTGGGCACTTGATATTGTAAAAAAAATATGCGCAATTCGATCCCTAACTACATTTTTTTGTAAAGAACGCCCGTTTGCTTTAAATTTGTAAAAATACAATTATTATTTTTTTTTTTTGTTTACATCTGTCATTTGTTACAAATGAAGAAAAGTCCAAGAGTTGCCAAGTATAAATATCTTTATATCTATTTATTAAAATAATAATTTAAAATAATAATTTATTTCATTAATACTTTATTGAAATACAAATTTGAAGTGCAAATACATTTGTAAAACTGGTTATCACAAAATGTTATTAATTGTTTGCAAGCATACTATAGTTTTCATGCATTTTGAGAATAAACAATCTAATATGTGTACATATATATCGTCGTTTAAAGTACAAAACCGCGTATCGTCATTCTGCAAAACCGTGTGACTGACATTGGCTGGCAAAAATTGGATTTGCTCAAAAAAGCTCTTGGCTCAATTCTTATCCATTCGTCCTGAAATATACTAGCCAGAAATACGTTTGCTTTATAAAAAAGATAACCATTTTGAAATATGGGTGACTTTACTCTCTAGAAAATAATTTATGCAATTACGCGGTTCTGCATTTTCTTGATAAGCGGTTTTGTACTTTAAACGACGATATGTATAGCATGTACTTACGGCGGCCGCCGTGGCAGAGTGATTACGTGTGCGTACTTCCACTCCATAGGACCATGGTTAAATACCAGGTCAGATCATAACCCAAAATAGCAGTCGTCCTTCGGCACGCAATGGCAAACATTCGAGTATATTTCTGCCTTGAAAACTCTTCTTATAAAATCAGAACTCATGCCTCAAGTTTGAGCAGAAGTTCGGCCAAACACTTAGAAAAATATTTTAACACCAAATATTTATTTGTTTTCTTATTTTAAGGGAGAGGGCAATCTTCCGGTTTCACATTTTGAGTACAAAAATTTCAACCCTGATACAACAAATAGTATTAGTACTGAATGATAATCACAGATTGCATTCCCATAAACGTCCAGTCATACATGATTGAGTTTTTTTTTTTGCATTCACATTCTCTATGTGAATGGGTGTCAACCATTCCATAACACACTACATATTTTGTGTTTACAATTTGTAACCAATCTCTAGAGTGGTTGTTAAATTTTTTAAATCAAACAATCACATTTTTGAAACGAAAAAAATGAGAATGCACACTCAATTGATTCAATCATTACACAGCTCTGATACAAATATGCATATCTACGGTTGCCAGACGTACAGTACTGATTTTTCAACTCTTGTACTGATTTTATTCATTTCTTCAATTAGTACCCTAATGTCCTGATTTTTCTAAATTTGTACTGATTTGTGCTGAATTTTCAATTCAAACAAAATACTTTCGTGTTTTAACGGGTGATTTTTTTGAGGTTAGGATTTTCATGTATTAGTATTTGACAGATCACGTGGGATTTCAGACATGGTGTCAAAGAGAAAGATGCTCAGTATGCTTTGACATTTCATCATGAATAGACTTACTAACGAGCAACGCTTGCAAATCATTGAATTTTATTACCAAAATCAGTGTTCGGTTCGAAATGTGTTTCGCGCTTTACGTCCGATTTATGGTCTACATAATCGACCAAGTGAGCAAACAATTAATGCGATTGTGACCAAGTTTCGCACTCAGTTTACTTTATTGGACATTAAACCAACCACACGAATGCGTACAGTGCGTACAGAAGAGAATATTGCGTCTGTTTCTGAGAGTGTTGCTGAAGACCGTGAAATGTCGATTCGTCGCCGTTCGCAGCAATTGGGTTTGTGTTATTCGACCACATGGAAGATTTTACGCAAAGATCTTGGTGTAAAACCGTATAAAATACAGCTCGTGCAAGAACTGAAGCCGAACGATCTGCCACAACGTCGAATTTTCAGTGAATGGGCCCTAGAAAAGTTGGCAGAAAATCCGCTTTTTTATCGACAAATTTTGTTCAGCGATGAGGCTCATTTCTGGTTGAATGGCTTCGTAAATAAGCAAAATTGCCGCATTTGGAGTGAAGAGCAACCAGAAGCCGTTCAAGAACTGCCCATGCATCCCGAAAAATGCACTGTTTGGTGTGGTTTGTACGCTGGTGGAATCATTGGACCGTATTTTTTCAAAGATGCTGTTGGACGCAACGTTACGGTGAATGGCGATCGCTATCGTTCGATGCTAACAAACTTTTTGTTGCCAAAAATGGAAGAACTGAACTTGGTTGACATGTGGTTTCAACAAGATGGCGCTACATGCCACACAGCTCGCGATTCTATGGCCATTTTGAGGGAAAACTTCGGAGAACAATTCATCTCAAGAAATGGACCGGTAAGTTGGCCACCAAGATCATGCGATTTGACGCCTTTAGACTATTTTTTGTGGGGCTACGTCAAGTCTAAAGTCTACAGAAATAAGCCAGCAACTATTCCAGCTTTGGAAGACAACATTTCCGAAGAAATTCGGGCTATTCCGGCCGAAATGCTCGAAAAAGTTGCCCAAAATTGGACTTTCCGAATGGACCACCTAAGACGCAGCCGCGGTCAACATTTAAATGAAATTATCTTCAAAAAGTAAATGTCATGGACCAATCTAACGTTTCAAATAAAGAACCGATGAGATTTTGCAAATTTTATGCGTTTTTTTTAAAAAAAAAGTTATCAAGCTCTTAAAAAATCACCCGTTATTAAGGTTTTTAGATAACGCTGGAACTTCCTTAAACTGTACCGACTTCAATTCTCATATACAAATTTAAGATTATCGTTAATTTCTTTACGATCCAATTATTGGATCTAAACAAGGGACCACCCTTGAGGTACCACCTTTCCGAATTATGCGGTAACATTCATACAAAAAAATAAATAAATAAAAATAAAAATAAAATATTCCGACGAACTGATAACCTCCTCCTTTTTTTGAAGTCGGTTAAAAAGTAAAAAGAAACTAATTTAATTATAGTTGACAATTTTCAGATAATGTTTGATATGCCCAAGAAATTAATACAACAAAAAGGTCAATCGTTTTATGGGCATATCGCCGGATCATTACGTACCAGTTGCGATAATATGATGGAGCTTAAATTATTTAAAAAGAAGGCTGTCGTTTTTTTGTCGAGTGTTGTTAAGTAGTTATCTCGAGAATTACTCTCATTTTAATAACAACAAATTTGAATATTCGAATGGCTTTTTCCTATAAATTACAATTCTTTTTTCACAATTTACTGTCATCAGGTTTATTCGCGTATTGATAGTTTTTGATAACTAAATATCAAAAACTATCAGATTTTCCTGTTCGCGTACACAAAAATCCAGCAAAGTAGGGAAAATTGAGAGACCAAATTGACAATTCATTCCGATGAAAAGCTGCTAGTTTCTGCGGGAAAAATTTTTGCCAGCAGCCATTTGCCAGCAAAAAAACAGCTGATCAAAGTCATCTGTTTTCAATTTATGAAAATATGGAAATTTATTTTAGATTTAGATGTAGATTTATTATTATGATTTTTAAGTTTGAAATAACTTATTAGAATAGCAAATGTATCAGAAGAAAGCAAACACTCATTTACGCATGTTTGATTAGCAAATTGCTTTAGGAAAACTTTTAATTTATATTCTTTCCATGTTTTCTGTTTTATGCTTTAGCATGTAAACAAAATTTCGGTCAGCTGTACTAAAAACTTGCAAGTTTTTGCTGGTTTTCCGTTTGCGCACTTTTGCTAACATTCCTGTCTTTGAGAGAGAACAGATAAAAATTGATTAGAATTTTGCTGCTGACAGTTTTCTGCTGGAAAAATACACGAATAAACCTGTTGTAAAAGAGTTTAGCATATAAGACATAGAGTTGGATACTTTTTTTCCAATTCTTAGTCTTTCAAAGTTTTTGCGTAGTCGAAAAAATTAATTTAACCCCTGAGGAATTATATATAAGTCCTTTAATCTTAAGTATAAAGTTTGCTGCCTGGCGCAAAAAGAGAAACCGGCTTCTAATTAAAATCTGTTTAAGTGAACTTTAAATTACAAGTAATTTTAAAATGAAGTGTATAGAATTGTTTGACTATTTAAATACTGCAGATGGAAATGATCTCATTATTGCTATTCAAAAATGTCATAAATATAAAATAATTTATTGGCTTCTGTGAACAATGAAGTGTACTCTCATGTTAAAGTGAATAACACTTTTATTTTTTATGAACTATATTTTATTTATATACCATATTGTTAAAAACAAGTGTTCTCTAGCTTTTTAAAATATTGTATAATACTTACATTCGTAATTTTGCTTTGAATAAAAATGTACTGAAAAGTACTGATTTTTTTAGCATGAAAAAGTCTAGCGTACTGATTTCGGGCAAAAAAATCTGGCAATCCTATGCGTATCAGAAGAAAGAGGGTTTAATCGGCTTTACGACGATAAGATTTTTTTTTTAAATCGGTTAGTAAAATTTTTGTTTAAAATATTTTTTTTATACAAAAAATGGTATTTTTTCCTTTAAATGTGTTTTTTCTCAAATTTTTATATACAAAGTATACAAATTTTCATATCACCTTTACAACGATCTGAATCTTTTAAAAATCAGTTCAAAATTTTCGGAAATATTAAGTTTTTAATTTTTCGAAGATCTGACCTTTGACCCGTTATAGCACCTGTAATATAAGTTTTCACAAAAAAAGTTATATACCTTATTAATAAGAGCAAAAAGCGGACCACGTCTGTGTTTTTACTTTTTTTGCTTTTTACTTGCAATAGTTAAAAATAATTTTTTACGAAAGGCCCAAAAAAGCCCATACCTCGATTTCGGGGGCTAGCTTCGAAAAACGGAGAAATTACTTTTTTACTTATGACCAGGGAACGGATTTTTATTACCTAAAAACCTATAAAAAGGCAAAATCAAATAGCGAAAAAGGCAGGAAAAGGGACTAGGTATTACAAAAAAGGCAAAACAAAATAGCGAAAAAGGCAGGAAAAGGCACTAGGTATTGCAAAAAAAAAGCAAAATAAGGCACTAAAAAAAGACAGAAAATACGAAGAACAATCAAAAAATATATTATTTTAGAAATGAAACAAGTAAAAAGAGAAAAACTATGAACTAGTTTCATTATATGAAAATTTGGACTTTGAATCTTTGACTATTTTATCCTTTCGAGTTTCTAACTCATAAAACTTTAATCTGTATAGTTGTAGTAACATTATATTGTAGTAACAAGATGCATTTTGAAGTTTTCTGGCAGCATTTTCATTCGATTTTCGCGAAGAAAAGCCTTGAATGTACTAAATGTGCGCTCGACGTAAGTTGATACAAGTGGAGCCAAATTTAAATATGGAACGTTGGAAGCGTTCATATTATCAGGAATAGGGGCGTTTTCCTCGCCCTTTACAATTTTATCCACACCCCTTATTGTCTCCAAGCCTACGTTAGCTGAGAAAACGGCTTTGAATTTTTCCAACACCAATTTGGCAAGAGGTCCCTGCGCTTCTATAAGCCGCATGGGCATGTGTATATTTTTTAATCTTAACAAAAAAATTGTAAATGCTATAATCACTTTTTAAAGGTAGAAAAGGCAAATATCTTAAAAAAGGCAAAAAAAAGGCAAATATCTTAAAAAAGGCAACATCAAATGTGTATATATGGAATCAGGGAAAGCTAAATCGTGGACATTCTTAATCGAATATACTCTATCTCCTTAGCAGAAAAAAGGCAATTTCCATAAAATCCGTTCCCTGCTTATGACTCAGTCTCTTAAAAAAAGTTGGTTTGGTCCAATACCCAGTCAAGTGCTTTACAGTGTAATAGATTAGCGCTGACACATATGTTAGTGTTTGGCCGAGCTTCATTTTTTTTCATTTTAATGAGCTTTATATCACATTTAAGTAAAAATAAGGCTATATTTGCCAAGCTGGCAAAGGAATGAAAATGTGTATTTTTTGTTGTTTACAAAGAGACTTGCCAAATATATATATAAGACAAAATTATAGAAGGCATCTATACTTCTCCCTTTCATTTTTTCATACAGTTGATGCTTCTTTCTGGCTTTTATAAAATGCAGGGATACCACACTTATTTCGGTACAATATGATCGTAATGTATTTTCAATTCGAAATTGAAGAAAAAACATCCCACGAAAATGTTTTCCATTGCAGAAAAATAAGTGTATAATGCAAAGAATGGAGTGTCATATCTTAAAAGGTTAGGAGAATTAACGAAACAAACAAACATTTTATGGTCTTATGTTTCCTTCAAACCGCATTGCTATTTTTTCTAACTCTTCCTTTTGTTTAGCGCTGTAACCGCTTAAGTTATATTTTTTAATTTATACATGTGAGTTATTTTCAATGAGCATTTTTCATTTGCTCCTGAATTTTGGGTACATTTTGGTATAGTACCTCTCATTCTTTTTATACCCGAGCGGACTTGTGCACAAGGGTATATTAACTTTGTAACAGCCAAAACGAATCGAGATAGATATAGACAAATGTATACATAAATGCTCAGAATGAATAGAAAAGTCGATTAAGCCATGTCTGTCTGTCCGTCCGTCTGTCCGTCCGTCCGTGTACACGATAACTCGAGCAAAAATATCTCAACGAAATTTGGTAGTTAGGTTTCCATTTATGCAAGGTAGGTGGGTAATGAAAATGGGCGAAATCGGACTATAACCACGCCCACTTCCCATATAACAGTAATTTTGAGAAATACGAAAACTGCGATATTTTAGTAACTACTGAAGATTATTCACTCAAAATTGATATTTGCAATAAATTTTAGACGATAAATAAGAATATTATAAATTTTTGGAAAATGGGCGTAGCCACGCCCACTTATGGTTACATGTGTATATCTTGGTAACCGCTGCACCAATTTCTTCCAAACTTGGGACAGTTGTTGGCTTTGGTACTGCATACGAAATGACCGAAAATCTTTAAAATCGGACAATAACCACGCCCACATCCCATATTACGGTAATTTAGAGAAATACAAAATTTTCGGTAAATCAGTAAATATCATGAACCAACTAAACAGATCACCCAGCACGGCAACCGTGTATTTGTAATTGCATTTGAGAAAAAAATAAATAATTGATGAAGTCATTTTTTAATCGTTTGTTTCATTCACACACATGGTTTCGTTCCTTTTCATTCACATGGCGGCGAAAAAATGACGTCATTGCAAAAAAATTACTTTTTTCTCGCACGCCGTCCTGGGTGATCTTATTCGTTCGTTCATGAGTAAATATTAAAGCTAATTTATTCAAAATTGATGCTTGCAACAATTCCTTACCAAGAAATACGTTTATGATAAAATTTTGGAAAATGGGCGTGGCACCGCTCACTTATGATTACATATACATATGTACATGTATTTGTACCAAACTCGGTATGATTATTGTGCTTGCCACGTAAAAGCAAAACGTTAAAAATTATTGAAATCGGACAAAAATTACGGCCGCTTTTCATATAACGGTAAATTTGAGAAATGCTTGAAACTTCAATATTTCGAAATTTAAGGACCCGGCTTATCATGTAGCGGTAGCTTTCGGAAAGGTGAAAAACATATATTTAATATTTGCGCCGGGTATTTAATGTTCGGCTCCGCCCGAACTTAGACTTTCTTACTTGTTTATATTACATATATACACTCCGATATTCCCGGTCGCCCCTCTGTTGGTAATAGTAAACTTCCGAGTGTATTCTGTCATGAAAACAACTTCTCATAAAAATACAATTGCCGTTCGGAGTCGGCGTAAAACTGCCCTTCCAATTTGTGTGACAAAATCAAGGCGTACGCCCCATATGGGAGGAGAAGCTAGGCCAAACACTAACATATTGTGTAAGCGCCAATCTGTATACCGTCGTTTAAAGTACAAAAGCGCGCATCGTGGTTCTGCAAAACCTCGTAACTGACATTTGTGCCAAAAAAGATATTTGCTCACCGGAAGCTCCTATCATCAAGCCCTTAATCATTTATACTAAAATTTCGATACTTAGACATAAGAAGAGATAATTAAGTTTAAAAGAGAGAACCGTTTTGAATTATGACAAGTTTTACTCTCTCCCAGTGATGGAAAAGTAGGCACAATAGTGCCATTTTTGGCACTTTCACTCTCAGAGGCACTTTTGGCACAATTCATCCTGTTTTGGCACAATCATAAAATATAGAATTTTAGCATAAAATGCCAATATATGTATAAGAAAAAATCACATACCACATTGTAGATTAAAAGATTACAAAAAGTGCAAATTAAAAGCACTAAAAAATTAAAATATGGGCCGTGGGAAATATTTACAAACCGCTGAATTCTATTGTGAATACGCAGTACGAAAAGTAAGTTTTCGCAACAACAAGCTTTTAATTCAGAATTTTTTAGAAAGATTCTAAGATTGCAGTTTTATAGGCCATTAAATAAAAGTGCACGTTTTTCTGCAATATCCCGATGATTTTTGATTTTTTTTTCTGACAGTGTCATACATTTTCATTCATATAAAAAAATTTCGAACACTTTATATGGGAAAAAATCCATAAATCAAAAACTTGGATTCTCCCTAAAAATGCTGAATTCAAAGCTTGTTCTTGCGAAAACCTGCTGAGTTTTTATAATTTTTGAACAAAGTTTGAAATGCCGGTTTGTGTACATATATTTTGTTTATTAAATTATGAGTTAGACTTTTAATAAAATCAACCAAAAAATAATCAATGAAAAAACTAGCTGAAACTGGTCAAAATGCCTCATTGCCATTATTTTGCATATATGTACTTACATATGTGTGTAAAAATGTCAGAATAGCTATATTTCGGTGTATTTCCCGTCCGTAATTGGAATTCTGCTTAATTTTACTATGAATTTATGTATATGTCTAAGGAATCCTTCATAAAAGTGATTTGCTGTAATAATTTAGTTAATTAATAATTATTATATTAATTCAGTGTATTTTAAAAATATTATTTCTAAAAATATATTGTTCTTAAAATACCCCATTAGGCACATTTTGAAATTTAGAAATTCCATCCCTGCTCTCTCCTATAAAATTTAGGCAACCTCACATACAAGGTTTTGCATTCTCTTGATGCGCGGTTTTGTACTTTAAATGACGATATGTAAAAGTATTGCATACATATTTTGGTGTCTTTTCAAGTATAAAATCCATTGAGAAACGAAAGAAAACGGCATCCCTATGATTTCAACTTATGCCAAACGTTTTT
>NW_023458568.1:15915710-15925788 GCF_013731165.1 Rhagoletis pomonella | reverse complement strand
GGTTGAAAACCGAAATAATGCATATGTGAAAAACGAAGTAATGCATAAATGCACAGTTTCTGTTGAAAACCGAAATAATGCATATGTGAAAAACGAAGTAATGCATACATGCACAGTTTCGGTTGAAAACCGAAATAATGCATATGTGAAAAACGAAAGAATGCATACATGCACAGTTTCGGTTGAAAACCGAAATAATGCATATGTGTAAAACGAAGTAATGTATGCATGCTCAGTTTCGGTTGAAAACCGAAATAATGCATATGTGAAAAACGAAGTAATGCATACATGCACAGTTTCGGTTGAAAACCGAAATAATGCATATGAGAAAATACCGATATTATGCATATGCATACTTTCGTTTTAAAAGCGAAGTAATGCATATGAAAAAAAAAACGAAGTAATGCATACATGCACAGTTTCGGTTCAAAACCGAAATAATGCATATGACAAAAACCGAAATAAAGCATATATGCACAGTTTCGGTTAAAACCGAAATAATGTCTAAATGCACAGTTTCCATATGCGCAATTTCGGTGCCCCAGTTGGCACGCATGGCCGGGTCGCCTTTCTTGTGGATTGGGCAGAGCGCACTTGAATTCCAGTCGTCGGGCATGCACCTTATTAGCACCTTGCCATCGTAATTGAATAGCTCGGCTGACAGGCCGTCAGCTCTAGCAGCTTTGTTACTTTTCATCAGCATAATCGCTATTCGTACCTCGTCATAGTCAGGGGCAGGGATATCGACTCTATCGGCATCGACGTAGGGCTCGGGTTCGTCTTCTCTCCTTCTTTCAGTGCTGCTACCATTCAAAAGGGTCGAAAAGTGTTCCCTCCATAATTTGAGTACGTTCTGTTCATCGGTGACTAGGTCGCCATGGTTGTTCCTACAGGAGCCTTGAAACGTAAGTCGCTCAACTCTCTGCTAAAAATTTCGGGTGTTTTTCTGTCGGCCAGCATTTCAAGCTCTTCGCGCTCACGTATTTCTACCTCTCTCTTATTATTGCGGCAAATACGTCTAACTCCCTCTTCAGTCCATATGACGGCTCCATATAGCTCGCGTTGCGCCCGATGGCAGCGTGATCCTGTAGGCGGCACCTTTTTTATCTGCAGCTTCTTGACACTCCTTATCGTACCAGTAATGAGCGGGAAATGTGGTTCCACTGCTCGCGTATGTCGGTTAGTTGAAGAGTGCTCTCTCGCAGCAGGTGTGGGAGTCGAGTGGCGAATCAATTGGCCGTCTGTTTTGATTGCAGTTTTTCGGCGTTGAGCTTTCCTTGCATTGTTGGGCGCACATTTTTCGCTGTACCGAGGCGGGTGTACGCTCTAAGCGCTCATAGAAGATATCCTTGGATGCCTCATCCTTCTCTTCCATCGGGGCATTGGCAGATATGAGCGAGGTGTTGAAGAATCTCACTTTGATGCGGATTTTGGCTAGACGTTCGTCCACTAGAGTGAACGCCGGTACTCGGCGACGGAGTCTCTCTCCCACCACAAATCCAACACTGAATTTGCGCTCCTTTACGTGGCAACTGTAGTTGACGTCGCAAGGCTCCACGCTCGCCCCGTCCATCGCATTTCATGGATTGTGGTGATGCCAGCCTTTATTTTCCCTGGTACATCAACCAGCCGGGCAGAGGCACCTTTCCGATTAACGGTTCGGATATTCCAGGTGCATACCCTCAAATCATAGTCCTTCCTACGTTTTCAGTGAACGTCATCAAAAGAAGGGGGTATCATCCAAGGCATGTATTTTTTTTTTATTGGGCAGGGTTTTAACGTGGCGGGACCCAAACCCAGCGCAGGCGGGGTTTTACGCCCTCCGACCTAAGTTTGCTTCCAAACGAGCGTTCGGTCGCTACCCAGAGGATTCATGCATATAAATATCCGGACGTAGTGAGCTGCGATTTGAACCGTAAGCACACGAATCACTTCTGGCCACTCCCAGGCGAATGGCGATGGTGGTAAAAGGCGAATATCTGAACTAAACCCTGATGTATTTTTTTTAATTCATAGTGCTACATACCTGTATAGTAAACCAAATAGCCGGACAAGACGTAATTCAAAATAAAAAATTAAAAAAAATAATTTTTCTCTATACTCTGTAATATTGCTCCGCAATTTTGTAAGATAAACTAACAATTTATAATCGTTACTTTCCAGCGAAATATCTTCTCTTAAATGATATATTTACTTATGTATAAATATGAGGGCGTATACAATATTTTGAGTATGGAGATTTTTTGTGCTGGTATATTCATTTATGCTAAATATATTGATATTTTTTTGTTTTGTCACACCGTGTAATAAATAAAAAATTCATTAAAGGCCGTTAACTTATCTATTTTAAACTATAGTTAAATCATTAGTTAAACTTAACTACAGAAAATTCTGTGTAATCTTTCTGATGAATGATTTAACTATAATTTGAAATAGATATATTAGTAGCCCCTAATATGCTATTTTTATTATAGAAATTTATGTACGCTATGTGATTTCTGCCATCTGCTGTAATTACTTAAAACGTAAACCTCTTGGCTCTTCACAGAACGGGTCTATAGTTTTATCAATAATCTCAGATTGGTTCTCTGATACAAAACTTTCGAAATGTTCATACATAAGTTGAAAATTCTGCACAAGAAAATTAACAAACGTATCTTGCGTTCGAGTTTACTTGCATACACTGAAAATAAAATCGGCGTACATATAACGAAAACTTGCGTATATCTTACGAAAATGTTTGTCATTTTGAGTTTCGTGGCTCATTGATTGATTGATTGTACAAAATCTTTTTCGTACATACTACGAAAATATGAGACATCAGATCTTTACGAACGTATTCGTACTATTTACGAACGAATTTCGTACTATTTACTAAAGAATTTCGTACTATTTCTTTATTTGTTTTTTTACGAAATTTCTGTAAAATGCACAAAAATAATTCGTATATATATTTAACGAAATTATTTTCCTAAAATCTGCGGTTGTTTCGTAGAATTTGCGATTGCTTTCATTCGCCACACTGTAAAAACATAGTACGAATTATAACACAACACTTTTATTTTGTTTTTATCCTAAATTTTAAGCATTTTTCTTTAACAAAATGTTTTGCAAAAACGCTTAACATTAATGATTGAAATATAATGAAAGTGTTGTGTTATAATTTGAGCTATGTTCTTTATTGTGTAAAGAATAAAAGCAACAATACATTCTACGAAAGAAGTGCAGAGATTACAAGTGTAACTGTCGTAAATAATAAGTTTTACCTAAATTTTCTAACTACTATGCAGTTTAAAATTAATAAAAAGGGTTATTTTACCTATAATAAAAATATGCATACGAATACGTTCTATACTACATATTTTTTTATTGCTTAGCCTTCATTCAATTAAGTATATTGATGCAAAGTTTTAAATTATGAAACTCAACAAAACCCTTATTAAATATTATAAGATAAGAAAGAAAGAATATCAAAAATACTGGTTTCACTTTCTTAAATATTATAATATTTTTATGTGGAGATACTTGGTAGATAAGCAGCTTCTTCGATGTTTGTTTCCTTGACGACTGTAAATTAAAGGAAAATTATAAGGCGTGTGAAATGCAAGTTTCAGTGAAAAATCATACACTACTTACTTAAAATTCCATTAAGTAGTGCGTCTGTTCCTGGCTTGGGCTTGCCGTTGATAGGTAATGATGCCTATTTATGAAGTCCGACATAACAGCGCAAGGCTCAGCGTAGGCGATGTTAAAAACATTGTATGCTTAAAATAATATATCCACACGTTTAATATTCAATTTTGTATTGTATTTTTATCCAGCAAATCCATTTTTAAAATGTTTAAAATTATATTACATATATGTACGCCTCACAGCAGCCAACTAGTAATTTCGCAATGACTTGCGGTAAATAAAAATATGATGAAATATTGAACTGTCGGTAATTTAGTATATTGTACGAAAATATTCGTATGCTGTACGAATTTAAAAAAACATATTTCTGCGTTTGTTCTATGTACGAAAGTATTAAGTGAATTGTACGAATACAGAATTGTAGATTTCGTAAATTTTAAAATCATACGTAAATATTACGAATGCCTTCGTACAGTAAACAAAATTTTTCGTAAAGAGATTTGTTCAGTAATTTACGAATGCGTTCCGTAAAATAAACGTAAGATTTCGTAAATTTTACTGAAAAAATGCCTTACGAAAGTCCTTTCGTTATATTTACGAATGGTTCGTAAAATCTTGTTTCGTTGTGAAAAATGTGTTCGTATTATGAATGAAAGTTTCGTACATTGTACAAAAACTAAGACTACGATCGTAACTATAAAAGTGAAAATAAATCGCTGAAGTTTTGTATCTGCATAAAGAAAAAACAGTGTTGCCCTACAAAACAACTAAACTATGAAGCGGCCTTAAACTCGCACTGAAAAACTGGTCAGTAGTTTAAACTTAGTTTAAATTTAAACTGAGTTTAAACCAGCACTAAAAAACTGTCCCTAAGAAATCGCCTCATGGGAGAAAAGTCAGCAAAATTACTTTTTTTGAAATATAATATTCCCCTTTTGAACTTTGACTACTAGATCCCTAATACATACATACGCACGTTAAAAGTACGCTTTCTACAATGAAGCTTGCCAGAGAATGCTTTGGCCACTAAATTAACATATTAACGAGAGATAAATTGATATTTCATATCAATAATCGCATGAAAAATAATATTTCTTGCCTTCATTTATTTGGAGATCATGTGATCAACTTTTCAAATAAAGAGAAATTATAGGCATCTAACTTGATTCATGGCAGAGTGAACAATCACATCGGAGGAACCAATCCAAGCTATGTGGCCTACACGGAACCAAAAACGTACATAATATATATGAATTTGTGCATAAGACGCGTGCAAATAATCATAAATATTGAACCAATGTACGCCTTCATGAGTCGTGTGTATATTTTAATAAAATTTATGAACAGAGTTCTTAAACCATATCCACAAACCGAAATATAAAAACCATGAACTATAACCATAAAAGTTATGAATGCATTCATAATATTCGTGAACTATATTCACAACTTTTATAGGCGCTCCCATAAACTTTATGTACACATTCGTAAACTTTGTGAACAATATTAATGAACTTTATGAACACATTTATAGATTTTATGAACACATTCATAAACTTTTTAAAAACAGTCATAATATCTACGAAATACGTTCATAAGCTTTGTGAACAGTGCACACAAACGTCATGAACAATATTTATAACCCAATGAAAAGTATTAATTACCTTTACGAACGATATCCACAAGTTTTATGAATAATATTCACGTAATTTGTGAATAATATTCATACACTTTATGAATAATTTTCATAAAACTTGTATCCCATAATTTCCTTAGAAAAAGAATTAATCTGTATATATTAAATTATTTTTTATTCATGCGAACAAGTAAGATATACAAGTACATTTTTATAATTCATTGATATCAACAGAAATAATGAGATTAAATATAAATATAAGCACATACATACATACACTTCCGATCAGCTAATTAAGCCTTTTGTTTATTTAATTTTTATTATTTTTTCATGAAAGTCTAAATAAAAAATCTTTTACATATTATATAACCAAGACCATATCAATCCACATTTCAAACTTTGTGTAAAAATTATAAAAAAATGCAAAGTTTCATAAAAATTTTAAATTTTTTATTCAGATTATTTTGAATTTGAGTATGCAATTTAATAACCCATTAAATTCTAGTATAATAAAGTGCAAGTTTTAATTTGCTAAAAACGCATTTGAAATGTGGATTTATATGGTCTTCGTTATATAATGGCTGGACTTTTATGAAAAAACAATGAATATTAAATAAACAAAAGAAAACCAAAATTCATCAAAATGTTGCTGGCTTAATTAGCTGATCGCAACTGTACATATAGTCAATCAATATACATAAATGAGACTTATGGCCCATTAATTGTGTTTATTTAATTTTTTTGAAAAGGCTTATTACACCCCGTGCCAAAATTATAAGCGCACCACATATTGACAAGTTTTAACAATTTATATTTTTTATATTTAATTTAAATTGTGTTTTTTTATAAAAATATAGTTTATGCTTTAACAAAAAGCATATGTATAAATTGTACTAGAATTGAATGGACTACAAAACTGCATACCTAAAATCTTTCTAAGAGATCTATTTAAAAAGCTTGAAATTTTTAACAGACTGGCGAGTTTTTAAATATTGCACTCAGTTTGAAACTTGGATTTATATGCTTTTTGTTAAAGCATAAACTATATTTTTATAAAAATTTGAATTAAATATAAGAAATATAAACTGTTGAAACTTGTCAATATGTGGTGCGCTTATAATTTTGACACGTGTTGTATTTACAAACATTTTTATAATTCATTGGTAGAATTCGTATTAACAGAAATAATAAAATAAAATATTATGCATACATTTCCTTTGCGGACATTAATTGAATTCATTTGAGCTTTGGCTAAAATATTAGTCAAAACCGCTAAATATAATTAAGGGCAGATTCAAAACGTATTCTATATCGAGCAGATGCCGAAATAGAAAATTATTACAAATCTAATCAGCAGGGAACGGATTTTATGGAAATTGCCTTTTTTTCTGCTGAAGATATAGAGTATATTCGATTAAGAATTCCACTATTTAGCTTTCCCTGATTCTTATATGCACATTTGATGTTGCCTTTTTTAAGATATTTGCCTTTTTTGCCTTTTCTACCTTTAAAAAAGTGATTATAGAATTTACAATTTTTTTTTAAAGATAAATATACACATGCCCATGCGGCTTATAGAAGCCAAATTGGTGTTGGAAAAATTCAAAGCCGTTTTCTCAGCTAACGTAGGCTTGGAGACAATAAGGGGTGTGGATAAAATTGTAAAGGGTGAGGAAAACGCCCTTATTCCTGATAATATGAACGTTTCAAACGTTTCATATTTCAATTGGGCTCCACTTGTATCAACTTACGTCGAGCGCACATTTAGTACATTCAAGGCTTTTCTTCGCGAAAATCGAATGAAAATGCTGCCAGAAAACTTCAAAATGCATCTTGTGGTTCAATGTTACTACAACTATACAGATAAAAGTTTTATGAGTTAGAAACTCGAGAGGATAAAATAGTCAAAGATTCAAAGTACAAATTTTTCATATAATGAAACTAGTTCATAGTTTTTCTCTTTTTACTTTTAATATAAACATTTCCAAAATAAATGTATTTTTTGATTGTTCTTCGTATTTTCTGTCTTTTTTAGTGCCTTATTTTGCTTTTGTTGCAATACCTTTTCCTGCCTTTTTCGCTATTTTGTTTTGCCTTTTTTGCCATACCTAGTGCCTTTACCTGCCTTTTTCGCTATTTTATTTTGCATTTTCCAGCCTATTTCGTCATTTTATTTTGCCTTTTTTATAGGTTTTTAGGCCCTAAAAATCCGTTCCCTGCTAATCAGCTATCACTGATGATGTAAAGTAAAAATGTTTGTTCATTAAATTCGCTATCACTTACAAAAATAATGCTTTAAAATAATCTATATACTTATATGTACACTCTAAAAAGTGCATGTAAAACTACTACTGAAAAGTGTTTGTTTTTCAACCAGAATCTGTTCAAGTATACGCACAAGATGTTCAAGATTTGATTTTGAACATGAGTTGTTTAAAATATACACATAAAATGTTTAAAATTACAAACATTTTGAAAGTAAAAATATATTTTTTACAAATAGTAAATACTAAGTGCCAGGGGCGCACGCAGGAATATATTTTTGGGGGGAAAGGGTTTATACTTCTAAATGTATATCATCAGCAAATACTGAAAATTCGCTCTTTAAAATACATTTATGAAAGTTTTATTTACAGTATGAAATAAATAAATAAACTTTTTAAAGTATCATCAATTGCATTTCATTTACATAAAATTTACAAAGAACTCAGACATTTTTAACCGGCTTCAAAAAAGGGGAGGTTATCAATTCTTCGGAGTATTTTTACTTCATTTATTTATTCCACCGCATAACTTTGCACCGCGTGAACCGATTCCAATAATTATTTTTTTTTTACCGGAAAGATGGTACCTTAAGGGTCGTCTCGTAATTTGGTTTAGATCCGATCATTAAATCATGAATAAATTAACGGTTAAAGATGCACTCAACTTTCAAAAGTAATACGAAATTTTTACACTTTTTTATTAATTTTCGTCGATTTCTGGTTTCTCATTTTTTAATAATTCGAATAACGAAAATTTAACTGAACTTGTATTTTTATCATGTAGCTTATTTTGGTGGAACGAATTCGAAGTTAGCAAATTAAATCTTCGAATGCTTATTAAGTACATATCAGTGGTAAACTTTTTTAGGCTGTAAAGTGTAAAAAGCAACAGTAAGTGAGTATGCATTGCATATTTTTAGGACAATGTTTTCATTCTCAGTTAAACTTTAAAGAGCTCTCAAGTAAAAGAAGAAAACTTCTTACAAAATGACGCACAAGAAATGGAAAAGAAAATTTTTTCTTTCAAAATTTCTTATATCATAAAAATTTAGCCCCAAAACCCACCCCTTGTGTGCGCTACGTGACAAATTTGATATGTAAAAGTAAACAGACATTGTTTAATTTTGCTCACACTAGGAGAGGAAACTGGTTACCTCTCTTTATATGCGTAAATTTAAACGAACATTTTTTAGAGGAAATTTTAAACATTTTATGTGTAAACTGTGAAAATGTGAACAATAAATGTTTAAAACTCAAAAAACAAATTTGAAATTTGTTCTACGCCACACATATGATAAGTAAAAGTAAGCAAGCAGTGTTTAAATTTGCTTTCATTAAGAGAGGAAACTGGTTACCTATCTTAATATGCGCAAATTTAAACAAAATTTTTTTTAGAGTGTATGTATAAATAAGGCCTTTTGTACTAATAAGGTAATTCCAATTTGCAATCAGAGATCTGGAATTCTTTTTATCATATAGGTATCTAATTACGAAATTGTATCACGGTTTTATTACAACTTCAATTAAAAACCTTCATTAAATTAGGATTACACGGTTGTTTTGTATTTACATACATGCATACTAGGGCGGGTCAATTTGTATGGAATGATTTTTTTCGACTTTGTTCCTAGCATATTCGGATTTTTCATAAAATTCTAAGAAAAAAATTCCTCCAGACCATAGCTCTAAAGTCAATTTCGAGCCTGCGCATTTTTAAAAGAAGATATCTTATATACAAAAATGAATTACTGTCCGTTAGTCTCGCTAAGACTCGAAAAAGGCTTGACCGATTTGAATATTTTTATTTTTTTTGTTTGTTTTTTATAATATCCGGATGGTTAAAACAAGAAAAAGATAGAGAGTTGCCACCTGCTTAAAAATTTCAGTATAAGTAAATTAATGGCATAAATTGTAATATGGGTGTCAAAATAAAGAGGTTATGAAGGCTTACAGGCGAAAATATTTTTGAGGGGGTTGCCACCTGTTTCAAAATTTAATTTAATTAAATTGGTAAGATAAATTAAATATTGCAATATGGGTATCAAATTAAAAAGGTTTAAGAA
Source organism: Rhagoletis pomonella (assembly GCF_013731165.1). Taxonomy (NCBI): domain Eukaryota; kingdom Metazoa; phylum Arthropoda; class Insecta; order Diptera; family Tephritidae; genus Rhagoletis; species Rhagoletis pomonella. Next base: position 15,916,195 of record NW_023458568.1, on the reverse strand, counting down.
GGCTTACTACTGAAAATATTTTTGAGTCGAGTTGCCACCAATTTCGAAAATTTAATTCAATAAAGTTAATAAGATAAAGTATGTATAATAATATAGATGTCAAACGAAAAGTATTTGAAAAATTATTGATAAAGAAATATTTTCTATAGGCCTGTCACCTACCTGAGCGGTAAAAACTAAAAGCCATACTCGCAATTATTATTCAAAGCTTTTGAGGCTCGCATCAATGTAGAATACTGTAAACCCGTCAAGTTAGTGTTAATTGATGGCAAACAAAGTACTATTTGGCAATGATATCACCCCATCGAACAATGCACTTAGCCTTGATATAAAAAGAGAACAAAAGCCGAAGTATTAGCCGAAGCAGTTCATACAAATGTTCCACAATTGAACTAACAAAAAAATATGGCCTACGACTCTTTTATAGAAGCTGTGGACACTGGAGTAAATTTTAAACAAAAAACAAAACCGACTTCAATTCTCAT